>NC_133420.1:81492500-81792500 GCF_049350105.2 Macaca mulatta
ACAACAGAAACATATGAACCTTACTGTATTTCAAATAAAGAACACAGTAACATTGAAGAGAGGAAAAAAGGAACCAACCCAAGTAATTTCTGAATGCAGTACTTTGACTACATAACCTCAGCCTAAGACAAAAAGAACCATAAGCAAACACTAAACTCTAGTCATTAGGTTACTTTTTCATGGTGCTATAGGGTAGAAATTTTAAATATTTTTCTGTTAAAAGTGAGCAAATAAGTAGGTATATTAAGAATAATAAAGCCATGTTTCTTAGGTGGTAGAGTTACAAATATGGAAAGGAGGAATACTGCAATGAACCCTGTGGTACTAGACTGAAACTGAAGGTATCAGGATAAAGTCATGGTTTTTCATGCATAGATGGACAACTAGATGGATGGATGGATGAACAGACAGCGGCATATTTATTTGTGTGTGTATTTTTCCCCTCACTTTGATCTCCAAGAAGACCTAAAAGTTATGACATTCTGGCAGCAATAAGCACATCTAGCACCAAGACCTGAACACCACTCTCCGCTAAAAAGAACCAGGGGTCCTGAGAGTACTGGCTGATTCCAAGGATGCAGCAGAAAAAGTACAAGATGATGTATGATGTAAAGAACAGTGATGACATCGTTCTTTACGCTGACAGGGCTCCTACTGGCCAGATTTGTACCAAGTTGAGCATCAGAATAAATGTTGATAGTAATAGTTTATAACATTATATGAGAATCCAAGAGGACATAATAAACGTTAATGAATAAATAAGCAAATAAATACCTGAATACTATTATGAAGAAACAGCAGACAAATCTGTTAAGACACATTTTACAGAATAATTTGCCTGTACTCATCAAAAACATCAAGGTCACGGAAGAAAAAAGGATGAAGAACAATTCAAGATTAAAAGAAACTTAAGACACAGTAATTAAACACAATACATGTAGATGGATCCTGGACCCAGTGGAGGAGAGAAATATTATTAAAGTTATTATTGAGACAACTGATAAAATTTAAGTTCAGATTATGGACTGGATATAAAAAGTTTTGTTTCTTATCACTGTACTATGGTTATATAAGAAAATGTCCTTATTCTTAGGAGGTATGCATTGGAACAGTTAAGGGTTAGTCTACAAGAACTCTTAAATGGTTCAGAGAAAAATAGTTTGTGTACAAGGGAGACAGAACTAATGATAAAGTCAATGAAGCAAACAGATGAATACTGGCGAATCAAGGTAAAGAGTACACATGGAAGTATCTTATGCTGCCTGTGGAACTTTTATATAAGTTTGATATCATTTTGAAATTAAAAGTAATTTTAGAAGTATTAATTTCTTTAAAATATCAAAGCAAAGAAATATTTCTTTTTCAAGCAAAGAAACTCTTCTTAAATATTCCCTCTGGTTTGAATAAATTTCCCCTAAAATGTCACTGTCCTCTAGGACAGCTGAGTGAATTAAAAGTGGAAAAAAGAAGGGCTAGGAAAGAAAGATTATGCACGAAAGTGGATGAAAAATATTCCGACTCCCTCCAAAATGGACTTCTGAATTTTCTACATGATTATATATTTCTATATTACAGAATATTTCCATATATTTCTATATATTATAGAAATACAAAATCATACAGAAAGTTCAGAAGTACATTTTGTAGAGCCAATATCACTTGCTTTTTTGTCAAATAAACTTATTTTTCTTAAGTTTGATATTAATTTTTTAATATGTAATGTACTTAAATGAAAAATTGCCTTTTTCAAAGTTCTTCACTGTCTGACAACTATGTGAGCTCAAGATCATTATAGTTTTCATTTTTAAAGTGCAAAAAACTAAGGCAAAGAGGTATAAAGTTGTGAGTGCATCTGCAACTGAAACTGCAAAGCAACACACGAGCTGAACATTCCGGAAGCCTGATCCAACATCCACATGACAACCACCTTGATTTTGTTTCACATCAACACATTTCTGGATATTGTCTCTGTGGTAAGAGAAATAACAAAGGAAGTTTTGTTATTTGCTGACATGTATTCACGGGAATTCATTTTTACCCAAATGAAATTAGAAAAACAATTTCCATGTTTTAATTCAAGATTTTCGCTTCACAGCAGTCCAACTACTCCTTTAGTAGCTAGCAACTTCATTTAGGATACTGAATTAATGCCAGGAGGGTGGATACAGCGAAGCTAAAACTGCAAACTATTTCCACAGGATACATTTTTTTTTTTAAATATAACTACCACCACCACATTTTTACATTTCAGTATTCTTCTCCCTTGACATTATTTTATCGAAAACTGCCACTGTTGGTGACAGTAACCAAGAAATGGAGACTAGAGAAGTGTCTGTCTCCGTAACAAAAAGGAAAAAAAGAACAAAAGTTCACGAATGAAGTGACAAGTATTTAATTCATGTTATTCCAATAGATATTTTCAGTTTCATCTGAAAAGAGGTTTATTTTTGCTTCTTTTCCTGTGGCTTATTGCAGTTTCTAACTCAAGTTCAACAACTGGCAGCAGCTTCACTTGAATTGCAGATCTGTTAACAGTAAGTCTGCGGTGCTGAAGCATGGATTAAACTGTTCCTCAGTAAATTTATACCAGCCTTGACATCTCTATGATGGATCCTTCTCCAGAACCATTAATAACAACACAATTAGCAGGTAGCTACGAAACGGACTAGAGTCACAGAACAACAATAAATCCATATTTCAGAACCCTGTGGTCATGTTTTTTGATATGATAATAAATTCCTAGTTCTTTGATTCACAAAATTGCTAAAACCCAGATACATCTTTTGTAAAATTAATCAGAGCATGTGTGTTAAAATTTCAGTCTAACAGAATACATAATGGCCAAACGAGTAGAGGGAAAATAATAAGAAAAAATTTTTAATAGGAGGAAAGCAGAAAAAAGGAAAGCATTAATAAACAGTAAAAAAGCAAATCTAACACAAAAAAACTGAAGGATATAAATCCCAATGTAACAATCATCAGAGTCAATGTAACTGTTTTATACTAAAATCAACACCTAAAAGATCAATTCTCAGCTGGGGTATCTTTCCAGCCATCTGTTATTTAAAACAGACACATTTATTTAAAAGAACTTGATGGGTTACTCTAGAAAATAAGGAATACAGAAACAAAATGTGACTTTTCAAGAATGACTGCTTTGTTAAGACCCAAAGCCTGAGGATATTTTTTGTCACTTAACATCCTTTCTTTTTCACTAGAATATATCTTCCCCAAGAGGTTTATTTTAAAAGGACTTGGCCAGCCAGGTGCGGTGGCTCACACCTGTAATCCCAGGACTTTGGAGGGCTGAGGCAGGTGGAACACAAGGTCAGGAGTTGGAGACAATCCTGGCCAACATGGCAAAACCCCATCTCTACTAAAAAATACAAAAATTAGCTGGGCGTGGCAGCAGGTGCCTGTAATCCCAGCTACTCGGGAGGCTGAGGCAGGAGAATCACTCGAACCTGGGAGGCAGAGGTTGCAGTGAGCCAAGGTCATGCCATTGCACTCCAGCCTGGTAACAAGAGCAAGACTCTGTCTCAAAAAAAGAAAAAAAAAAAAAAGAAAAGGACTTGGCCAAAAAACTGAAAGCATGTATTTTCACAAGTGCTACTGCGAAATGTGAAAACAGGTTAATTCTGCATGATAACATGTCAAAAGAGGGGGTCAAACATGAGTCTGTATCTGACTGAAAGAGTCACTAAATACTAGAAAACTAACCTAAACCAGCTCATTGTATAAAGAAGGCACTGGAGCTTCCAGTATGCAAGGTTGCTCAATAATAACAAGGAGACCAAAGGCATGACAGTATTTCTACAAACCCCGGAAAGCTAATGGTGACAGACTCTGCTGCTGAATTCATGGGAAATCATAGGATGAGAACATTTTCTGCTGTATGAAGCTGGCTATTCTCTCACTACAGCTTCTTTGCATTCCTTCTATACTACGCTGACCACTCTGGGTCACACAAGGCCAGACACAGATGTACATTTTTAAAAATTAATTGTAAAAAATAATCTCATCATGGGGACCAAACATCCCATTCTCAACAACTGATAGAACTAATGAATAGAAAATTAGCAAAGATACAGAAGAATTGAATAAGACATCGACCAACAGGATCTAACTGACATTTACAGAACACAAAGAATGCACATTCTTATCAAGCACTCATGAAATATTCAGCAAGATACACTTTGTATTGGAAAGTTAAGGGTCATTTTTAAAACCCAACAAATTTAAAAGAGTAAAATTATACAGGGTATCTTCTCCAGTCCTAAAGAATCAAACATAAAAGACAAAAAACAGAGAAATTAACCAAAAGACAGCAGTAAAATCATCCCATTGCAACCACCCAACATACCTATGAAAGAAGTATTATAACATACATTTTACATTCAATGAAAGCGAGGCTCATTAAGTTATGTTACATAAGCATTACGTGTTAAAGTTTATATTTAGGACTATCTGATTCTAAAGCCTGTAGTTTCCACTATACTATGCTACCTTTCAACAAACGGAACTTCCAATCCAGCAGCCAGCAAACTTTTGATCACACTCTCCTATTAGTTAAAAAAAGATTACATCGACACCCCAAGTGCGTTTTGTTTTTTCATGTACTACCATCCCGCTATGTAATTCAACACACACACACACTGAAAAGTTGCTTATCTAAATAAACATAAATGGAAATTCTAATATTCTCTTTATGTGACACAGTGATGGCCATGTATATCACTTGAGGTTGAACATTTAATCTAAAACCCTAGATCTTTTCCACCTGCTATTTCTTTCTTCATCTTTACTCGTTCGGTTGGTTTTTTTCAAACCCAATCACATCATTGTGTGCATATCTTTGTTCAATTTTGTGTCCACTGCTCCATGCTATGAAGATACCTTTCCATCCTGAGCCTGTCATCCATCATATGATTGTCACACCCAGCTTCACAAAAGCTCCTATATTGATATTCCTGTCCTACATAGCTTTATCCAAATCAACAGCACAGGACTAAAAGATTAAATTCTTCAGTTTTGTAGATTGGTACTAACCAACAACACTGAACATTAATTTGTTTTTGTTTTTGAGACGGAGTCTCACTCTGTTGCCCAGGCTGGAGTGCAGTGGTACAATCTCGGCTCACTGCAACCTCCGCCTCCCAGGTTCAAGTGATTCTCTTGCCTCAGCCTCCCAGGTAGCTGGAATTACAGGCACCTGGCACCATGCCCAGTTAATTTTTGTATTTTTAGTAGAGACAGGGTTTCACCATGTTGGTCAGGCTGGTCTCGAACTCCTGGCCTCAAGTGAGCTGCCCACCTCAGCCTCCCAAAGTGCTGGGATTACAGGCATTAGTCACTGTGCCCAGCCTGGACATTAATTTTAAGCCACTTTGTAATTAATCTAATTGTTCTTACAATCCATACTTCACTATTTTATTTATAGGATATAAGTTTTTATTCAAACACCCCATGGAAGTTTGTGTGTGGTTATGTATCACTTTTCAGGCAAGTTCAATACTGGAAGAAACCCTGAGAATCAGCTAGTCCAAATTTTCTAGTGTCCCTAGGAAAACACTGAGCCTTGGAGAAATTAAGTGATTTTCTGAGATCACACAGCCCACAGAAACAGAACCTTCTAGTTCAGGGCTGAAATCATCTGGATTTAAACCTTTTCTTCACTACATCAGCAGCAGCCTAACAGAGAAAAAGGGAAATATTTAATGACCATCTATTGTGCACCAAATATCACACCCAGTGCAACATACTTTTTAACCAAAACATCCATTTACTGGCAGAACAATAAATGTCTACAGGCTCAGCTACAGAACATATGGGAACGAACAGTCAGAGTAGAAGGCTATAGGAAGCAGCAGTTCTGTGGAAAACTGGAGAACACATCCCACCCAAAGAGGTCCACAGACACAGGTTGAGGAGTCAGGCAGCTAGAGGTACAGACACAAGGCTGCCAGATCTTCTGATTTCTGAAATCCAGATTATTATAGTGGAATCATCTGATGCTTAAGTGTTAGAAACTATTTCAAATTTAACACAGCCTTGGCCAAAGAAAGCACATGTGAATGGCAAACCAAATTAATGCATACCAGGCATTTAACATACATCTTATTAAATTCTTACCCTGCCAGGGTTTTAATGGATGAGGCAACTCTAACTCAAAGACACTAATTAAAGTTGTCCACATAGCCAATAGGTGGTAGAGTCATAATCCAAGCCTGTTTACTTAATACTTCCACTATACTTACAACTACCCTTACAGGCAGTTACCATTATCCATATTTACAGACTGGGGAAAGTAATCTCAGATATTAGTAAATTCTAGCCAAAAGTCATATCAAGAACCCAGCTTTATGAAAATTGAAATACTTTTGTCTTCCCATTTTAATGGCGATGAAGCGCTCTCAAGCAGTGAGTGTTAAACTAGAAGATACCTCCTAATTTCCCAATTATTTTTTGTTCAGCTTGAAAGTCAAGATTCTTGTGCCTCTAAAATGAACCAATTTCAACTTTCATGGAACAACACTAATTCTGAGCCACATCTGATGAAATAATCAGTAAACTCTGAGAGTAAACGCATTTCTGTGTTATACCACCAGTTTCTAACTCAAATTCCAGACAGCATGTAAGTGCAACATTGTGTTACAAGGATGAAGCCTTCTCTCCATGAACCTAAATGAGACAATCTAGAGCTTAGCTATTTTCCTAACCTCCACAAATTCATTAACATCTCTCCAACCCAGGAATACAAGATACACTGGTGTGAGAAAACACACAGACACACACACACACACACCACTTACTTCAATGGATGACATTCCAAGGACAATTCTATGACACTGGCTCCCATACCTACAAGGCTACTCGGGAATGGCTCTGCCAGCCATCATCCTATAGCAACAGCATCTACTGCTGAGCCAATAAATGGAACTGAAGAGTTCTCCCAGGAACACAGACACTGCTGCCAACCAAAGGGAACCAAAGCTTTGTCTGAGATGGGGAAGAGAGCCACATGGACTTTCTCCATGATATGGGATCCCAGTGTAAATACAGGAAGGGACCTTGGCGGCTGAGCTTAGCTCACTCCCATCCTCCCTTTCCCGTTCTTCCTCTGCACTCTATATTCTCTCCCTGGCTTCCCAGTTCTATCTCCAGTTAATTCCCTAGGAAGTACCACTAGCAAGAAATCTTCCATCACCTTTTTCTTCTCCCATTAAAAGTTACTTGAGCCTTCAGCTCCTTTCTTTCTCAGAAGATAATTTCATAACTGAATCCCTATTTAACTGTTAAATGATTTAATTAGTTCCCTCTCCAGGGACACCCGCACTTCAAGCAGGTCATAAACATGGAAAGATTTAATCCAAAGCACTCATTTTCCAGGGTAGATTTTCTGGTACCTTGGTAGAGCAAGTGGTGGTGATTTCCAGGGGCATCTTGGGGGAGTCAGTGCACACTAATTTCCAACAGTTTTTCAGACAAGTTCAATACTGGAAGAAACCCTGAGAATTAGCTAGGGCTTAATTTCCAACAGCTCTCTGATTTCCAACAGCTCTCCCCCCAATAAATACACTGTAAAGCGCCTGCTATACAAATGCAGCTTCCAGCTGCCCTCAAATAAACATCTAGTTTAAGTTTAAAATTGCTAGGGGATATCTCACAATGTTATTTTATGATTTAAATGAGCTTTTGTATTAAAACGCCTAGCACTGTGGCTGGCACATATAGTACATGTTTACTATTAAGCAATATTATTTCTTACTATTTTTTATTAATTGCTATTATAAATCCATTTTCTTCCACATGTCCAATGTGATGACCCAGCGGAATTCAGATGAAATAAAGCTTTTTGCCAGACATTCTGAGGACGCAGGAAAATAAAATATGTCACTGGAAGAAATCAAACCAGCACTATAACTTGCTACTAAAACAGTATCGAAAATGGCTACTCAGCTTGCTGTAGTTCTCTGCTGTAGTTCTCTAAACAAATCTGAAATAGTAGCTACCCATCTGAGGGGACAATGGCAGATGCTCCAGAGTGGGGTTTTTAATTAACATTTATTAATGACTGTCCAAAAGGCAGCATCTTAATCACTGTTCATTAAACTGACTTTCTGCAACTAGAGAAGAGTATATTATTTGAATGCCAGAAAGAGGCATTTCCAAACTGTTCAGCAAATAGTGTGAGCTAACAGGGAGCACCTGCTCACCTCATAAGTTCCTACCTGCAGTGGATCAGTTAATCCAATTCTCTATGCTCATCTACAACAGCTGTCTAACAACAAAGTTTTCATCATGCCATCAAAATTACATGGAATCTTAATGTCCAGGGCACCACAAAATGAGTATCTTGAAAACCTTCTATGAGGGTAACAGAGAGGTAGGGTCAACCTCTTCTGCTATAAGAATATTAAAATAAGAGCCAATATTTACTGTATGCCAGAAACTGTTTTAAAGGCTTCACATATTTTAACTCATTTAATCCTCGCAATTACCATTGTAAGAACAACCATTATTGTCCCCCTCGTACAGATAATAAATCCAGAGCATAGCGAGGTGAAATAGGCCAAATCACAGAGTCAGTGCCACAAATTCTAACGATTAGCTTATATACGTTTTCCCTATTTACAAAGCCCATTCAGGCACATTACCCCAACTAGTCCTCAGAACTGCCTTGGGAGGCAGGGTAGTTTTACTACTTTCCTTAATTCACAGAGAAGAAACAGACTTAGGTAAATGACTTGCTCAAAGGAATAATTAGAATAACATCAAAATCCAAGCCAACCTCATCAGCCTGCCCATGTTTGTAGTACAACCACACTACTGCCGAGACCAGAGAGCTCACATCTACATGGTGTTGAGGGAAAGGAGACCTAGAAGACAACCTGCCCCCAAATCTCTCTCTCTCCTATCATGCTCCAGATTTTACAGCAGGTCATGTGCATGCACATCTATGACAGCATTCACTACAGTACATTAAAATTGTCTGTTCATGTATCTCTTTCTCGTACTACAGAAGCAGCTCTTCAAAAGCAGGTGTCTGTTATTCACCACTAGTAAGTGCCTGGCAGCTAACCAGTAGGCACAAAAGAAGTTAAACTGAAGTAGTAATTCAGTGTGTACGAGCTTTTCAGACTACATTTCTCTATGAGGTGAGTGACTAAACTGTATTTCACAACCATTCCCTAGGAACAGCCACATTTCATGGGTAATTTAAGAATTTTTATGTCTATAGTATCAGAGAGCACTTTTGTTCAAGAATACTTCAAACATTTATGTTCCACCCAGTGATTTTTTTTTCTGAAAGTCATTAAATGAAATCACTTTTTTAATCTTCACCATAAGAATTTTTTAGTGTTTCTGGATTTTTAATCCCATTTTCCTAAATTGTGTACACTTTAACTTGTCAAGTAATCACATGTATAATTTAAACAAATGAGAATCTCATACATAGAAAAGTCTTTTTAAATAAATATAAAAGATGTTCAAAACATACTCCTCAATAGATTTGAAAGTAATTTTAACAGCTACCACTGGCAGTTATTTCTTCTTTGCATGACTAAGAGAATAAATAAATTAAGATAAAACATACCAATCACAGGCATATACTTTAATAATTTATTACTTGTGATATTGTAAACGCAACAGATCATTTTCATCAAAGAACTACCGGAAAGGTTATCCACATTACTTGCAATCTACAAAGCACTGGCATGGAATATTTTTTCAATTATGGAACTCTCATCTCCAGTAAAAAAAAATTCAATTTTCAACAAACTTACAATTTCATGAAGCTACTTACCCTACTGATTTTATGATACATTAGTCAGTTAATCTTCTGAAGAATATTACATATTAAAGAATATTAAAACATCCCCTAACATATCTATCCCTGGGTAACTTTCTTACTGCAAATCAGCGTACCAAAGTAATTAAAATAAAAAACATTCCAATAGAAATGATAAATTATGTAATATTGTGTACCGATCCATCAACACAATTTACATAGAAAATAAAGAAAGTGGAGTATTGCCTAAGCAGCCGATAAATCAATTACAGAAAGCCAATCTAAGAGAGTGATTTCTAACTCTTTCAGCTCTTTCACTCCAAATATGATTTCAGGGGACTAGAAAATAGAGAATTTAAGAGATGCACCAACTGCCACAAACCTAATCTTGACTTAAAATGTGCCAAGTTGGGCTTTCAAAGCACTTTTCTTCTGGATCACGAAGTGCAGATGCCTGTGCAACGTGACCTGGACCCACCTCTATCCTCCTCTTGGAATGCATCAGGCTGGTTCCAGATAAAGGCAAGCATGCAGAGATGGGTATGGTAACCCGCAGAGAGCAACAGGTTCAGACTACATGGATCGGACATGTTTAATGTGCTCAGAAACCACAAACAGGGCTAAAAGGCCAGAGAGTGTGAAACCAGAAGATGAGAACAGCAAGTACATCAGAAAATGTGAAAAATAAAGAAAAGGTTCTTCAACCACCATTTCAAAATATTTATTTTTAAATGATATGTTCAAATAAATACGCTTGGGGTTTTAAAATGCTTATTGATAAGATGCAATGTAACAAAAATTTATTCTTAATTCACTTTGAAAACTGATTATTCAGACTCAACTTATAAAAGTGCATAAATCAATCCATCTTCTAAAACATATCGTGAAACAGTAAGTCATGTTGTGTGTTTTATTAGAATGGACTCAGTGCATATCATCACTTCCCAAGCTTTTGAGTAGGGGGCAGGTGTGGGGAGCCAGAGATTGTAGTAAAACATCCAATTTCCTTACCAGTTGGGCATAGGAAGAGGGAGGGACAAAAGACAGCATGTATGCTGAAGGTTATTTGAGAAAGGAAGTACTACGTAGTAGTTCCTTTCGTTGGAGACAGTGAAACACTTAGGTATTTATTTCATCAGAAATTACAGTCTTCTCACCTGTTGGATTATAAATTTTCTTTTTCCCCTTACAGTTTTCCACTTACGGACTCTAGCTTGAAGCCCTTAGGTGTCTGAAGCTTTCTAGAGGAAAAGGAAAATTCATGATGATCTGATTCCTCCTCCTCGTCTCTCTCTGCTGTGGGATTTTTCACAGCAAAGCAAAGAACTATTTGATCTATGAACAACTGCAGAACACCAAACTATGGTTTCTTCCAAGACGTCTTTAATCTCACTGCACAGCTCCCATCACATCCTCCAGGAGCAGCATGACTTTGTCATTCAAAGTAACAATTTAGATGGAAATTGTCTACATGTTACCAGGAGTTGGTTATTTTTATTTTGAACTATTACCTCATTTCCTTTATGCATTTTGACCCTACAGCACCTTTGCAGTTAGGTATTACACTTCTGTCACATGCTAATGTGTTCTCATTACCGCCAGCATGCTATTTCTTGTTCACACTAGCTATTGGTTAATACAGTCAGTGATAATTAAACTCATTTTTATCTACAAATTTATTTTCATAATTTTTTCTAAGCATTGATTTTCTAAGATGCCTAGACATGATATAGATAGATGATAAAGATTAACTTTCATCATTAAATTCTATCCATTCCGAGCCCTAACTATGCTTTCACAGACTAGTCTTACTGACAGGCATACTGAACACACAAAAAAATACGACAATCCCGCTTCCCTCAAGGAGTCCATTTGTTCTGGGGAAGCAGCACAGAAAACCATAGGGTAATATGTTATCATCAACACAGTAAAGCAATATTATGAATGATACATGAGCAAAGACAGAGAAAGGATGATTCAGTCTTCGGCAGCATAGGAGTGGTCAGTGGAGAGAAGAAGGAGCAGCCAAAGTATTAGTTTTTCCAATCTGGTTTTCTTCTAACTGGGAAAGATGATCATTTGACTCTAGATTTCTTGCCCTCCCCCAGTCTGCAGTTCTCTCCGTGTCTTGATGCCTTCTAGAAGCTAGCTGCTAATGAGAGAGGAGGGTAAAGTCAAAGCTTAAATGCAGAAGGAATGACAGGATAGCTGCTGTGTAAATACAGCACACAACTGCTCTTCCCAGAGTTTAAAAAGAAGATCTGCCTAGTCATTTCTTTTGTTACAGACGTGATGTTTTCTACCTGTTTGAAGCTAGGTCATCACATATCCTCTGCATCAGCCCCTTGTTAATATTTCCATGAATGTTCACCAAGGCAGTATCTGTCTTCTTCTTTGATAAGACTAGCCCAATTCAGCCACCCTCAAATTGAACTGCTTTCACCCTTCAGACTTCCACGTAAAAGTTAAGTTCCTCTGAGCAATAAATCATTTAAGCGCACAACGGAATGGTCTCATTCACAAGACGAGGAGCTCTCATGGCCTAATCACCTTTTAAAGGCCCTACCTCTTTGTACTATCACATTGGCAGCACTTGGACTTTGGAAGGGACACATTCCAACCACAGCAGCAGGCAATAACTCCAGGGGAATTAAAGATGAGTCCAGAGAAAATTATGAGGCAACTGAGGAGTACAAGCACCATCAATAAAAGATAACAGCTCAAAAACCTACATAGTATCTTAGAATATCAGGCCAAAAATCTCTCCAGATGGCATCTAAAAGGGAAAAATAATGAGATATAAGATTAAAAATCTAGAGGCTAGAAGTATTAGGAATCTCAAAAGAATAGAGGAAAGTAAACAGATGGGAGAAAGTATTGAAGAAGTAACAGTCAAATATTTCCCAGAACTGAGGGAAAAAAATAAGACATCTGATTTAAAGAGTCTCCACTGGAAGGTAGAAAAGAAAATAGCAATGCGAGCAAGAGACAAAACAGTTATGATAAATAAAAGACAGAAAACAAGACAGTGAAAATAAACCTGATAGAAGAGTAATCATGATGAAAATATTATAATTGGATGAAACTTAAAACCAAAAGAAAGACTTTTCAGATTGGATTTTTGAAAAAACCATGATTCAACCAGTCAACATTAAGTGTATGGAAAATATTATGTCAGACAGGGACAAAATGGAAGAAACCCCATGTAGCAATTTTATTGTCAGAATAGAATTGCATCCAAAAACATCATAAAGGACCAAGAGGAAATTTACCTATTTTTGTAGGAATTTACCTACAGGGAATGCTGTAGAACAAAAATACAACAATCACAGAAGTATGTGTACCTGAAAATATGACCTCAAAATACAGAAGTAAGTAAGTAACAGATCTACTAGAATAACAAATTCAACTATTTTCACTGGATAATTCAGTATGCTTCTCATAGTAACTGCTAGAACATTTACATCAATTAATAATACAGGTTGAGCATCTGTAATCTGAAAATCTGAACTCTAAAATGTTCCAATGAGCGTTTCCTTTGAGTGTCATGTTGGTGCTCAAAAAGTTTCAGATTTCAAAGCATTTTGGATTTTATATTTTTGGATTAGGGATACTCACTCTATATAACATAGATATAGTATTAAGACACCCATCTCAGAAATGACAGAGAAAATGTAAATACACTAATTAATGGTGTTGTGACAAAGACTAGCTGCTCTTCTGAAGCACTCGGAACAGTCACAGAACTTGATCACTTCATAGACCAAAAAATTACAAAACTCCACCAGATTATGTTCTTATCTCAATATAATAAAGGTAGAAACAATAAAAAAGATGACTAGAAGAGACTGTACATACCTGAAATCTAAAATAAAAACATATATATGTAAAAATAATAATGAATAATAATGATTTAAAGAAGAAATGAGGGATACTATAAAATCCTCAAAGCATAATGAGAAGGGAAGAACTCATGCCAAAATTTATGGCATGCACCTAAAACAGTAACAATGGTAAATTCTGAGCTTTAAATACCTTCAACAGAAAATAATAATGATTTACAATTAGCTGATAACTAAATCCACCAAAGGAGACAAATCCAAGAGAATAAAGCCAGAAATGAGAAAGCAAAAAATAAAAGATATAAGCAGAAATCAATGAACTAAAAAAAAAGCCCAATCAATCAATTCATCACTCAGACTGATTAATGAACCACTAAGCGGTATTTTGAAAAGGCTAATAATTTGGAACAGTCTTCTCAGGCAAGACTGACAAGCGACAGGAGGCAATGATCTGGCAAAGATCCCTAACTCACACCATAAGTAAAAGCAAACCCTAGGCAGTTTGAAGACGGAATAAAAATAGAGGAAAAATAACTACTGAAGTTATGAGTGAGAAAACAGACAAAATAAGACTTTAAAACACATTAAGCAATATCAATAGTAAAGATGAGGAAATAGTGGAAATATTAAAACATCTTTAAAGTGCTGAAAGGAAAAAAAGTCATCCTAGAATTCTTTAGCCAACACAAATTTCTTTCAAAATAAAAAGCAAAATAAAGACTTCCTTAAACAGACAAAAGCAGAAAGAATTTATCACCCACAAACTGCTAAAACAAAGATATGCAGCTAATAAGATAATTGAGAACTAATTACAGAATTCTGCAAAGCTGTAAAATATAAAACCAATATACATAAAGTGAAGAGTATTCTTCTGCAATAATCAGAAAAAAGGCAAATACAGCATTAATTATCAGAGCAACAAAAACAACACATCTTGGAATTAATCTAACAAAGATCACACAAGATTCTCAGGAGATAATGTCAAAACTTTAAAGGACATTTAAAATTCCCTGCATAAATGGAGAAAGAAGATGCTCGTGGATGAGATGAGTCAACATTTTAAAGATGTCAAATCCCTGTAAAATTAATTTATAGTTTCAGAGGATTTCCTATTACATCCCATCAGGAATTTGCAGAAGTCTAACAAACTAAATCTAAAAATATACATGGAGAAAAAAAGAAAATTAATGGCTTAGACTTTTTTTTCCACGAAAATAAAAGCTGAAAGTTTACCCCACCAGATATTAAAATTAATTATGTCTTAGGAATTAAGAACAGTAAAAACTAATGAAAAAGTCAAAAGCAAAGCCAAGAAACAGAACAGGTGTTCTATGTCTCTCTCACACACACACATCACACATACAAGTGTGCACAGGTGCAAACACACACACACACACACACACACACACACACACACAGGAAAAGGGGAGAATCAGAGAAAAGGTCTAGTATGACATGGTGCCAGAATTCAGCCCTGGGAAAATTCTTATTGTACTAGCATTAGGACATAGGATGACCAGTGATGGGGAGAAAACAAGTATTTCATAAAACAATAAACTCTCCGAATGCAGCAGAAGGCAGTCTCAAGATGCTGTAAAAAGAATTATCATGAGCAATCTCACAAGTTAATTAATACGTTCACAATAGGAAAGACTGTGTAATGTATTCAGGTCTGCTTTATCCATCATATCACTATTAACATGATTTACAAAAGTATGCTTCAGCCATAAAAACCTCAAGTGGAGGCCGAGCGTGGTGGCTCACGCCTGTAATCCCAGCACTTTGGAAGGCTGAGGCGGGTGGATCATGAGGTCAGGAGTGGCCAACATGGTGAAACCCTGTCTCTACTAAAAATACAAAAATTATCCAGGCATGGTCGCACACGCCTGTAATCCCAGCGCTGAGGCAGGAGAATCGCTTGAACCCAGGAGGCAGAGGTTGCCATGAGCCAAGATTGCACCACTGCACTCCAGCCTGGGCAACAGAGCGAGACTCCGTTTAAAAAAAAAAAAATCTCAAGTGTGTATCACCTCAAATAATCTTCAACCAATCCATAAAGACAACATGATTAGTAAGGCTTGAGAAAGAGGATATATCATGTACTTTTGTGTACTTCACACTGTTACAAGGACATCATTTATTTCTAGTTTAACTAAAATCCTGACAATACTCACATTTCACTTACTTTTTATTACATCAAACACAGCATGTGCAATATTTTATTCCGTAACTAAGTTGGGAATCTGAATGTAGATAACATCATCTCAACTGCTGTTCTTAAGTGAAAATTCTAATCAGAGTTGGTATGATGTCAACTTTACTCTCTCCAGGGAAGATATCCTTGTTGGAATATTAGAAATGTGTGGAAAACTAAATAAAAACTGGTGGTTATGAAGGATTTTCTTTTTAGATTAATTTAAAGTTAAGCCATTCTATATATATATATATATATATATATATATATATTTTTTTTTTTTTTTTTTTTCTAGCTAGAACACCTAGATATACTAAACACCATTTTGGTACAAACCCATCAAAACTCTGAACTGTGATTTTTCTTCCTCACTTCTGTTACAACAGGTGTATAACAAATTGGTTTGACATGTTTATCTGTAAAAATTCAGGCATAGCAAGAAAAACTACTTAGACTTTTGAGAAAAAGAATATTATATATTTGTATTCAAAATAACCGAAAACATTCACTATTTTCCTCAAACCTGAAATGAGACCTAATATATGCATTTACCATAAGAAAAATTTTGTTGCCTCATTTGCAGTTACTCTGATAAAGCAAACTCACTTGTGTAAGTTAAATAGGCACATAGTAAACTATTTTTTTTCATCTAAAATATAAAACAAGTTTTGTGGCATTTCCCAATGCCCTTTTAAATACCATACTTTGGTAACATCGATTTATCTTTATAATACAATTATTATTTTTTCACTTAAATTATACTGAAAACAGAGATCCAACCAAATCAGAATGTAGTATTTGTAAGCTAATGTGAGTGGTTTAATTCAAAACATTGGTTTTAATTGTGCCTTTAACAATGTACGTGACAGGACAGGCATGGTGGCTCACGCCTGTAATCCCAGGACTTTGGGAGGCCAAGGCAGGTGGTTCCCTTAAGGTCACAAGTTCGAGACCAGCCTAGTCAACATGGCAAAACCCTACTTCTACTAAAAATACAAAAAATTAGCCGGGTGAGGTGGCACGTGCCCGTAATTCCACCTACTCACGAGGTGCAGGTTGCAGTGAGCTGAGATCATGTCACTGTCCAGCCTGCGTGACAGAGTGAGACTCTTTCTCAAAACAATAATGAAAAATGTACACTATAGAACCTTATCATTAATCCTTGAGTTAAGAGAAAAAGGAAAAAAAGGCCACATTGACAGATTTATTTTTATATACAAGCACTCACACACAACATCACACAGGAGGTAGATAAGATCCCTGATGGAACAGTGCTCTTTGTATCTAGATTTCACCATAATAATTTGGGGAAAAATGACTGATGTGATGAGTAGTCTACAGAACTTTGTTTCTGGGTTGTGAGATGTAACCTACACTGTCATCTCTTTCCAGAAGTTCTTTTCATCATTTTCAACCTGAATGAACCAAACATTATCACAGGAAACTCTTTTGAACATTTCACACAGACTTAAGAAAATATGTGAGATCTGCCAACACAAAAACTTAGAATCCTAAGCAGTTATTAGAAAGAAGTCAATGACTCATTTTCTGAGATGCTTTGATTCTGTCAAGTCACTACCTCAGTACATTTTGGAAAATAAATTTATTAAAATAATAATGACAACAAGAAAGTACTCAAAGGGAACCCTCCTTTTTCAGTGTCTAAAGAATTCATTTACCAATGCTAAGAAATAAACTCTGGATGTTTTTGAGTTAACTTTGAGTATGCTGGCTTTCCAAAAGATAGACAAAAGCCAAACTTCTTTGCCCGGCCTTGAAGATCTGTAAGATTTGTTCCCAAATTACTTTCCAATCCTAACTACCTTCCTAAGTACCGTTGTGTAGCTAAACTGACTACTTAACAGTGTTAATTTCATCCTTGTACAGCACCTTTGTACATGCATTCCCCTAATCTTGATCATGTTCTTTTCCCCCAAGCACAGATCTCTCTATATACAGTGAAATACTTGAACAACATGGAGATTAGGGACGTCAATCCCCTTGCATAGTTGAAAATCCACACATAACTTCTGACCTCTCCAAAGCTTAACTAATAGCCTACTGTTAACTGGAAGCCTTACCAATAACACAAACAGTTATGAACACACTTTGTACGTTATATGTATTATATACTGTATTCTTACAATAAAGTAAGCTACAGAAAAGAAAATATTAATAAATCATAAGGAAGAGAATATATATTTACGGTCCATTAAATAGAAGTGCATCATTACCATCTTCATCTTCGTGTTGAGTAGGCTGAGGTGGAGGAGGAAGCTGGGGGGATTGGCCTCGCTGTCTCAAGGGTGGCAGAGGTGGAAGAAAAGTCTGCAGATAAGTGGACCCACACAGTTCAAACTGTGTTGTTCAAAGTTCAACTGTAAAAATTCTGTCAATTTTCATGCTCCAATTTAAAGGATGGCCTCTTTGAGTTGGTGACTGCCCTTACAAGCCATACTCCATGCTAAATCCTTTATGTGTACCATTTATTTTAATCTTTAGAATCCCTCCTCTATGGTGGCCATAATAATTATTACCATTAAGAAGTAATGGTAGTACTCTGTGGTACCAAGTGTTTTATAGCATTACTTTATTTAATCTTTGCAACAAGTAGCTTGTTACCCTCACTTTCAGATGAGAAAGGTGAGGCTTTGTATGTTAGAGATTTAAGAACAACAGCTTTGTGGTCTCAATTTGAATCCCAGTTGCACTATTTGCGTCTTTATGTCTTCCTAAGGCATCAGTTTCCTCAAATGGTAGAGCGAGAGAGACAGAGACAGATAGTGTGAGAGACAGAGTGAGTGTGTGTGTGTGTGTGTGTGTGTGAGAGAGAGAGAGAGAGAGAGAGAGAGAGAGAGAGAGAGAGAGAGAGAGAGAGAGAGAGAGACTAACAAGAGCTCTGTTATAGGGCTGTTTTAGCACTAAATGAAATCACCCACATCTAGCATTTAGCATAGCATCTGGCATACAATGTGACCTTGCCTAGTGTTAGCGATTATTCATTTTAGTCTTCCCCACAATATCTAGCATAGTGTTTTGCACATTGAAGCAACAGAAATATATTGGTGATGAGAGAATATACTATCATTTCCTAAAATAAATGTTTACAAGTCAATTCAGATATGCGGTCTGCATCCTGTTAACTTCAGATCATTAGAACACAAGAACTTAGAGCGCCACAAAGCCACTGTAACCATACTGCCTCTCTAGATTCCTCCTCTCTGGGCAGGGCATCTCTGAAAGAAAGGCAGCAGCCCCGGTCAGGGGCTTATAGATAAAACTCTCATCTCCTGGGACAGAACACCTGGGGGAAGTGGTGGCTGTGGGCACAGCATCAGCAGACTTAAACATTTCTGCCTGCTGGATCTGAAGAGAGCAGTGGATCTCCCAGCACAGCACTTGAGCTCTGATAAGGGACAGACTGCCTCCTCAAGTGGGGTCTCTGACCCCTGTGCCTCCTGACCGGGAGAAATCTCCCAGCAGGGGTCGACAGACATCTCATAAAGGAGAGCTCTGGCTGGCATCTGGCAGTTGCCCCTGTGGGATGAAGCTTCCAGAGGAAGGAGCAGGCATCAATCTTTGCTGTTCTGCAGCCTCCACTGGTGACACCCAGGCAAACAGGGTCTGGAGTGGACCCCCAGCAAACTTCATCAGACCTGCAGAAGAGAGGTCTGTTAGAAGGAAAACTGACAAATAGAAAGCAATAACATTAACATCAACAAAAAGGAAGACCACACAAAAACTCCATCCAAAGGTCACCAACAGCAAAGATCAAAGGTAGATAAATCCACAAAGATGAGGAAAACCCAGCACAAGGCTGAAAAGTCCAAAAACCAGAACGCCTCTTCTCCAAATGATCACAACTCCTTGCCAGCAAGGGAACAAAACTGGACAGAGAAGGAGTTTCACGAATTGACAGAAGTAAGCTTCAGAAGGTAGGTAATATCAAACTCCTCCAAACTAAAGGAGCATGTTCTAACCCAATGCAAGGAAGTTAAGAACGTTGATAAAATGTTAGAGGAATTGCTAACTAGAATAACCAATTTAGAGAAGAACATACATGACCTGATGGAGCAGCAAAACACAGCACGAGAACTTGGTGAAGCATACACAAACATCAATAGCCAAATCGATTAAGCAGAGATTGAAGATCAGCTTAATGAAATAAAGCATGAAGACAAGAATAGAGAAAAAGGAAGTAAAATGAATGAACGAAGCCTCCAAGAAATATGAGACTATGTGAAAAGACCAAATCTATGTTTGAACGGTGTATCTGAAAGTGATGGGGAAAATGGAACCAAGTTGGAAAACGTATTTCAGGATATTATCCAGGAGAACTTCCCCAACCTAGCAAGACAGGCCAACATTCAAATTCAGGAAATACAGAGAACACCACAAAGATACTCCTCAAGAAGACCAACCCCAAGACACATAATCGTCAGATTCACCAAGGTTGAAATGAAGGAAAAAATTGATAAGGGCAGGCAGAGAAAAAGGTCAGGTTACCCACAAAGGGAAGCCCATCAGACTAACAGTGGATCTCTCAGCAGAAACCCTAGAAGTCAGAAAAGAGTGGAGGCCAATATGCAACATTCTTAAAGAAAAGAATTTTCAACCTAGAATTTCATATCCAGCCAAACTAAGCTTCATAAATGAAGGAGAAATAAAATCCTTTACAGACAAGAAAATGCTGAGAGATTTTGTAACCATCAGGCCTGCCTTACAAGAGCTCCTGAAGGAAACACTAAATATGGAAAGGAAAAACCGGTACCAACCACTGCAAAAACAAACAAAATTGTAAAGAACATCGACATTATGAAGAAACTGCATCCACTAATGGGCAAAATAACCAGCTAGCATCATAATGAAAGGATCAAATTCACAAATAAGAATATTAACCTTAAATGTAAACAGGATGAATGCCCCAATTAAAAGGCACAGACTGGCAAATTGCATAAAGATTCAAGACCCACTGGTGTGTTGTATTCAGGAGATCCCATGTGCAAAGGTACACACAGGCTCAAAATAAAGGGATGGAGGAAGATTTACCAAGCAATGGAAAGCAAAAAAGAAAAAAAAAAAAAAAAGCAGGGTTTGCAATCCTAGTCTCTGATAAAACAGACTTTAAACCAACAAAGACCAAAACAAAGAAAGGCATTACACAACAGTAAAAGAATCAATGCAACAAGAGCTAACTATCCTAAATATAGATGCACCCAATACAGGAGCATCCACATTAATAAGGGAACTTCTTAGAGACCTACAAAGAGACGTAGGCTCCCACACAATAATAGTGGGAGACTTTAACACCCCACTGTCAATATTAGACAGATGAACAAGACAGAAAATTAACAAGGATATTCAGGACTTGAACTCAGCTCTGGACGAAGCAGACCTAATAGACATCTACAGAGCTCTCCACCCCAAATCAACAGAAGATACATTCTTCCCAGTACCACATCACATTTATTCTAAAATCGACCACATAACTGGAAGTGAAACACTCCTCAGCAAATGCAAAAGAACGGAAATCATAACAAACAGTCTCAGGCCACAGTGTAATCAAATTAGAACTCAGGATGAAGAAACTCACTCAAAACCGCACAACTACATGAAAACTGAACAACCCGCTCCTGAATGACTACAAGGTAAATAACAAAATTAAGGCAGAAATAAGTAAGTTATTTGAAACTAATGAGAACAAAGACACAATGTACCAGAATCTCTGGAACAGAGCAAAAGAAGTGTTTACAGGCAAATTTATAGCAATAAATGCACACAGGAGAAAGAGGGAAAGATGTAAAATCAACACCCTAACATCACAATTAGAAGAACTAGAGAAGCAAGAGCAAAAAAATTCAAAAGCTAGCAGAAGACAAGAAATAACTAAGATCAGAGCATAACTGAAGGAGATAAAGACACAAAAAACCCTTCAAAAAATCAATTAATCTAGGAGCTAGTTATTTGAAAAAGTTGACAAAATAGATGGCTAGCCAGATTAATAAAGAAGAAAAGAGAGGAAAATCAAATAGGCACAATAAAAAATGATAAAGGGAACATCACCAGTGATCCCACAGAAATATACCATCAGAGAATACTATAAGCATCTCTATGTAAATAAACGAGAAAATCTAGAAGAAATGGATAAATTCCTGGACACATACACCTTCCCAAGACTAAACCAGGAAGAAGTCAAATCCAACAGACCAATAACAAGTTCTGAAATTGAGGCAGTAATTAACAGTCTACCAACCAAAGAAAAGCTCAGGACCAGACAGATTCATAGCCGAATTCTACCAGAGGTACACAGAGGAGCTGGTGCCATTCCTTCTGAAACTATTCCAAACAACAGAAAAAGAGGGACTCCTCTCTTACTCATTTTATGAGGCCAGCATCATCCTGATACAAAAACCTGGTAGAAACACAACAAAAAAGAGAATTTCAGGCCAACATCCCCTGATAAACATCAAAGTGAAAATTCTCAATAAAATACTAAGAAACCAAATCCAGCAGCACATCAAAAAGCTTATCCACCACAATGAAGTTGACTTCATCCATGGGATGCAAGACAGGTTCAACATACACAAATCAATAAGCGTAATCCATTACATAAACAGAACCAATGACAAAAACCACATAAACAGAACCAATGACAAAAACACTCCATAAGGTCGGTATTGATGGAACATATATCAAAATAATAAGAAGTTTTTATGACAAACCCACAGCCAATATCATACTGAATGGGCAAAAGCTGGAAGCATTCCCTTTGAAAACGGGCACAAAACAAGGATGTCCTCTCTCACCACTCCTATTCAACATAGTATTGGAAGTTCTGGCCAGGGCAATCAGCCAAGAGAAAGCAATGTGTCTTTATAGCAGCATAATTTGTAATCCTTTGGGTATATACCCAGTAATGGGATGGCTGGGTCATATGGTACATCTAGTTCTAGATCCTTGAGGAATCGCCATACTGTTTTCCATAATGGTTGAACTAGTTTACAATCCCACCAACAGTGTAAAAGTGTTCCTATTTCTCCACATCCTCTCCAGCACCTGTTGTTTCCTGACTTTTTAATGATTGCCATTCTAACTGGTGTGAGATGGTATCTCATGGTGGTTTTGACACATGCACACGTATGTTTATTGCAGCACTATTCACAATAGCAAAGACTTGGAATCAACCCAAATGTCCATCAGTGACAGATTGGATTAAGAAAATGTGGCACATATACACCATGGAATACTATGCAGCCATAAAAAAGGATGAGTTTGAGTCCTTTGTAGGGACTTGGATGCAGCTGGAATCCATCATTCTTAGCAAACTATCACAAGAACAGAAAACCAAACACCGCATGTTCTCACTCATAGGTGGGAACTGAACAATGAGATCACTCGGACTCAGGAAGGGGAACATCACACACCGGGGCCTATCATGGGGAGGGGGGAGGGGGGAGGGATTGCATTGGGAGTTATACCTGATGTAAATGACGAGTTGATGGGTGCAGCACAGCAACATGGCACAAGTATACATATGTAACAAACCTGCACGTTATGCACATGTACCCTACAACTTAAAGTATAATAATAATAAATAAATTAAAAAAAAAAAAAAGAGAAAGCAATAAAGGAATTCAAATAGGAAGAGAGGAACTCAAACTATCTGTTTGCAGATGACATGATTGTATATTTAGAAAACCCCATCATCTCGGTCCAAAAACTCCCAAAGCTGATAAGCAACTTCAGCAAAGTCTCAGGATACAAAATCAATGTGCAAAAATCACAAGCATTCTTATGCACCATAAATAGACCAATACAGAGCCAAATCATGAGCAAACTCCCATTCACAATTGCTACAAAGAGAATAAAATACCTAGGAATACAACTTAAAAGGGATGTGAAGGACCTCTTCAAGGAGAACTACAAACCACTACTCAAGGAAATAAGAGAGGACACAAACAAACGGAAAAACATTCCATGCTCATGGATAGCAAGAATCAGTATCATGAAAATGGCCATACTGCCCACAGTAATTTATAGATTCAATGCTATTCCCATCAAACTACCATTGACTTTCTTCACAGAATTAGAAAATTCACAGAATTAGAGAAAACTACTTTAAATATCATATGGAACCAAAAAAGCCCATACAGCCAAGACAATCCTAAGCAAAAATAACAAAGCTGGAGGCATCACACTACCTGACTTCAAACTATACACGACTACAGTGACCAAAACAGCATGGTACTCATACCAAAACAGATATATAGACCAATGGAACAGAGTAGAGGCTTCAGAAATAACACCACACATCTACAACCATCTGATCTTTGACAAATCTGACAGAAACAAGTAACGGGGAAAGGATTCCCTATTTAATCAATGATGTTGGGAAAACTGGCTGGCCATATGCAGAAAGCTGAAACTGGACCCCTTCCTTACACCTTATGCAAACATTAACTCAACACAGATTAAAGATTTAAATGTCACACCTAAAACCATAAAAACCCTAGAAAAAAACCTAGGCAATACTACTCAGGACATAGGCATGGGCAAAGACTTCATGTCTAAAACACCAAAAGCAATGACAACAAGAGCCAAAATTGACAAATGAGATCTAATTAAACTAAAGAGCTTCTGCACAGCAAGAGAAACTATCATCAGAGTGAACAGGCAACCTACAGAATGGGAGAAAATTTTTGCAATCTATCCATCTGACAAAGGGCTAATATCCATAATCAACAACGAACTTAAACAAATTTACAAGAAAAAAACAAACAGCCCCATCAAAACGTGGGCAAGCGATATGAGCAGACACTTTTCCAAAGGAGCCATTTATGCAGCCAACAAACATATGAAAAAAAGTTCATCATCAAGAAATGACAGATGCTGGCAAGGATGTGGAGAAACAGGAACGCTTTTACGCTGTTGGTGGGAGTGTAAATTAGATCAACTATTGTGCAAGACAGTGTGGTGATTCCTCAAGGATCTAGAACTAGAAATACCATTTGACCCAGCAATCCCATTACTAGGTATATACCCAAAGGATTATAAATCATTCTCCTCTAAAGACACATGCACACGTATGTTTATTGCGGCACTATTCACAATAGTAAAGACTTGGAACCAACCCAAATGCCCATCAGTGATAGACTGGATAAAGAAAATGTGGCACATATACACCATGGAATACTATGCAGCCACAAAAAAGGATAAGTTCATATCCTTTGCAGGGACATGGATGAAGCTGGAAGCCATCATTCTCAGCAACCTCACACAGGAACAGAAAACCAAACACCGCATGTTCTCACTCATAAATGTGTGTGAACAGTGAGAACATACGGGCACAGGGAGGGGAACATCACACACTGGGGCCTATCAGGGAGTTGGAAGCAAGGGGAGGGATAGCATTAGGAGAAATACCTAATGTAGATGACGGATTGATGAGTGCAGCAAACCACCATGGTACATGTATACCTGTGCAACAAACCTGCACATTCTCCACATGTATCCCAGAACTTAAAGTATAATAAAAACAAATAAATAAAGTTTTCAAGGTTTCTCCATGTTTTAGCATGGACAAATATTTCACTTCTTTTTATAGCAGAATTTATTTAAAAAAACTATAATTTGAATTCAAACATTTATGGATTGCTCTCATTCATACATCTGTCCCTTGAGCTGCTACCATAAGCAACATACACTCCAGGAATAGTGAGGAGATGGTAGCTGAAATGAACTTTTGAGAGACTGGACAAACTGTTTGCTTGGAAACACTACTAGGAGATAGAAGCCTAAACTGTAATATTCAACTCAAGCACAGAGTTTATAATATTGGAAACTTGGTAATAATTAGCAACCACACCAAAAAAGGCTCCTTTATAAATGCTTAATAACTTTTTAAAATAAACTCATCTAGGTAAAAAACAATTTTTTTCAATTTTCCTATAACCAAAGGGATTCTACAATTACATACTTAAATTCAGAGTTTTACTTATTATCTTTAACAGGAAGCTTTCCTATATTTACACTCTTCCCTAGAAATCCATTTTAAAAGTCAAACTACTATGCTATTAACTATTATGCTACATTAGGCATGTTGAAAGAAAAAAGTTATTAGGTCTAAAAGATATGTTAAAGCTGACCTGAATATCTGTATAATACAATCTCCATTTCAAGGACATTGTAAGTAAATGAATAAATGATATATGCACAATAAATACTTTTCAAATAAACATTTCAAAACATCCCCTGACCTTGGCTCTGAGAAATGAGAAGTGTTATGGAAAAACACAGTAAAGCCACCAGCCTACTGAGGACATATGCTGTCTGCTACATCTGACATACGTGGTCTCAGTTCATCCTCACAACAGCCTTGCAGGTGGGCATGACTGGGCCTATTTTACCAAGGACAGCCGGTTGAGAGCGCTCCTTTTAAATCATACCAGTGTTGTTGGTTTTCCTTAATATTATGACAAGCTCTTTGATTCAAAACAAAAAATGTGCCCCATAAACCTGTCCAGTCTTTTCATAGTGGAAATAATGCCCTTGGAAAAAGAAAGAAAAGGTCTGCAAATTGGATTAATATGGTTTAAAAAAAAGAAAGAAAAAAGTAACCCTTTTCCAAATTCTCTAGTCATATAATGACTTGTAAAAGAATAAGAAAATAAAATGCTTAGAAAAATAATCCTTTATTATTATATTTAATGACAAAACACTGCAGAATGCTTCATCAGTAGAAGCGAATAATATACACTGGCAGAGACTATATATTTTTAAATGTTTTTGCTTTATTGGGGTACAATTTATAATTTTACAAATTAACAACAAAATAATAAATTGTAATAAAAGGCACTCATTTTAATTTTATGTTTTGATAAGTGTTCATAATTGCACACAACCTTATAACCCCCACCACATTCAAGATATATTAATAATAATACTATCACCCTAAAAAGTTTCCTGGTACTTTTTGTAGTCAAATGCTGTCTCTCAACTCCCAGGCCAGGCAATCACTAATCTGCTTTATATCACTAGCTTTGCCAAAATTCAATTTTTATATAAAGAAATTGAACAGTATTTCTTCTTTTTGGTTTGACATCTTTCACTTAGCATAACTTTTTGAAGTTTCGTTAAGATTCAACATGTCTTTTCATGTACTAATATTTTATTCTTTTTGTTGTTAGGTAATATTCAATAGTACAGACATATCATAATTACGTTGTGTCCAGTTTTTAAGACTATTATGAACAGCACTGCCATGAATATTCACATAAAACCTGTATGGACATGTTCTTCTTTCTCTTCAACTAACACCAAGGAGTTGAACTGCTGAATTATACGGCAATTTTATGCTATTTTATACAACCATAATGTTTTCCAACTTGAATTCTCATCAAAAATGTATAAAGGTGCCAGTTGCTCCACATCTTCACCAGCACTTGGTACTGTTTTTTTAACTTTGGCCATTCCAATGGGTATACAGTGGTATCGCATTGTGGCTTTAATACGCATTTCCTCGAAATTTCATGTACTTTTGATCATTTATGTATCTTGTTTTATAACATGTCTATTCAAACCGTTTGTCCATATTTTTATTGGGTTGTCAGTTTTATATGTTGTAAGAGTTCTTCACATATTCTGAGCATACGCCTTTCATTAGATTTATGTTTTACAATATTTTCTCCCAGTCTATGACTTGCCTTGTTCCCCCAGGTCTATCTTTCAAAGAACAAAAGTTTTAAATTTTGATGAAGTCCATTTTACCACATTTTTCTTTTATAGTTCATGCCTTCCATGTCTTTTAAAATAAATCTTTCCATAATCAAATGTCATGAGAGAAAATGGCAATGGTTTCATTTCAAATCTTACAATTTAGAATTCATACATTTATTCAACATACCTTTACAGAGTAAGTGTTACATAAATTACACTTGGCTACTTAGTAGCCTCTCCTGCCAAAAGTCATTTCTTAATCAGAATTTTAAAGTACAACCAGGGTTAATAATGGATAGATTAGTTTCCATTTTTACATATAGCATAATGAATGATAGGGGAAAGAAGCCAAAAAAATAAAATAAAAACACACATCTCAGCCCACTATCTAGATTATCTAATATAATCATCATTTTAATATCATAGGCATTACATACTACCACTACTTCTGGTTTAGCCTAATCATTAGGAGTGTGGACTCTGGAGCTAACTGCCCCTGTTCAAATCCCAGCTCCACCGTTTCCTGGCTAAATGTCCTCAAAGGCTTGCAATCTCTCTCTGTCTCAATTTCATCAGTAACACAGAGAAAAATAGTAATAACTCACCTACCTCAAAGGATCCTATAAGTATTAGGGACCTAACATGCGCAAAGCACTGAGGACAGTGCCTGTCATATTGTTAGCACTACGTAATTGTCACCTCCTCAATATTTACTTTATAGATAGATAAAATGACATAACTTACTTGAGGGCAAAAAGCCACTAGTAGCTCTCAAAGTGTAGTCCCTACACCAGGGGCATCAACCTCACCTGTGAACTTACTAGACATGAAAATTCTCAGTGCTACTTAAACCAGAAACTCTAGAGGTGGGATTCAACAATGTAATTCTCACAAAATCCCCATAATTCAGATGTCCATTAAAAGTTGCAGAACCAGGGAAATGGAGAGAAGCCAGACACCACCACCCCCTCCCCCAGTCTGAAGGGATCGGCTTCTAAGACATGAAGGAGGGGTGGCTGGTACGACCCTCTGCTGAGGAGAGGGTGGCAGGTTAGCTGAGGGGAGGCCCACCTACCTGTTAATATTAGCTCCAAGGGCAGGGTAACCTCAGTGGAAGCTGGTGGTACGGCCTCAGCCCACAGGGCAAGAAGTCCTTGTTCTGCACGTCCCCCAAGCCCACAAAGAGGAGAGCCGTGGTGACAGTGTCTTATTCTTTAAGCCTCAGCTTATACATCATTTCTCAAAGGGGCATTCTCTCACCACCCTATACAAAATAATTTTCCATCACTCCCAACCAGTCTTCAGCTCATCATTTGATTTTCCTCATGATACTTTCACAACAATGTTTTCATTTACTTGTTGACTCTTTTGTCTGTCTCTACTGTAACTAAGATACAGGTAGAGCAACCCAAAACGTATCTGTTTTGCTGCTTTACATACCTCTAGCACTCAGCACAGGGCCTGGAATACAGCAGAAACCCAATAACTATCTGGATAATGGATCATAAATGAATATCTAACAAAATAAGGACTTTTTGGATACTGACTTGAAAATGAGAAATGATACATTTTTAAGGTCCTCTTTAGGATATCTTGCAAAACATTGGTCCTATGAAATCAGTGTTTTAAGATCAAAAGGTGGCTGGGCATGGTGGCTCAAGCCTGTAATCCCAGCACTTTGGGAGGCCGAGGTGGGCGGATCACGAGGTAAGGAGATAGAGACCATCCTAGCTAACGCGGTGAAACCCCATCTCTACTAAAAAAAAAAAAAAAGAAAAAATTAGCCGGGCATGGTGGCGGGTGCCTGTAGTTCCAGCTACTTGGAGGCTGAGGCAGGCGAATGGCACGAACCCAGAAGGCAGAGCTTGCAGTGAGCCGAGATCGCGCCACTGCACTTCAGCCTGGGCGACAGAGCAAGACTCTGTCTCAAAAAAAAAAAAAAAAAAAAAAAAAAGATCAAAAGGTAAGCTGGATGGAGGAACAGAAGATATTATATCAAGTGTCTGATCAAGATTATCGGTAATCATGACCTTATGCTAGGTACTTCATTACACGCTACAACTCCATAAAGCACCTACTTAGGTTGTTCTGAATATGTTAATAACTTCTGAGATTTTTATCCCACTCTTAGTGGTGAGGAGGCTAAGGCTCAGAAAGGACAAGACACTTGCCTAAAGGCATATGGCTAGTAAACAAAAGAAACAGGATTCAAACCACACTTGTATGTCCAAAGATAATATTGTTACCACTATTTCCTTGTCTGTAGGAAGGCCAGGGTGGAATTCTGTCTTTTATACGAATTTATTCATTCAAAGATGTTATGACGCAGTTCCTAGCTACAGGAGTTCCCGACTAAGTAAAGAACACAGACATAAAAGCAATAACAAACAGCACAAGTGCTACAAGGGAGCTATAAGCAGACGTTTATGGGAATTCAGACAAGGTCCCCAGAGTTCCAAAGCAACCTCTTATGTAAGACTGGGAATTTAAGAATACTCTCGTTGGACCTGAATCTGATGGTCACATTCCAACCATTTCCATTTTCATTCCTTTACTCACTTAATAAGCTTCATTAATAAAATATGTGGCTAAAGTTGTGCTTTGGTCTTAACTTTGGGCTGAAATGTAACATACCCTGAATTCACCATTAAATGTTTGTGTTCCTGTCCCAAAGCTATCAAACCAAGACACCACCATTTACTGCAAACTCCACTCAACAACTTCAGTTCTTCTCAGAACAGAAGAGACCATCTGGGTCATAATTACTTCATGCACTAGGTTCACCTTTGATATTCCTTTCCCTTCCAGGCAACTGGCAGGTTAACGCAAGTATCCTACTACAAGTAAATTTTAAGAAAATTTAGCAGTAACAACACATCACACATGAAGGGACTGAAAACCTTCTTTTTATGCTAGTATCCAACACACTAGGATCACTGTAATGAATTTTAAACCATAAAGAAAACCACCCAGGAAAAGCAGGGTAGGCAACTGTTATCACAATAAATAGAGAACTGGCCTTAATTTTGATTTGGGCATTAAAGATTAAACCAAGGATTAGGTAACTAGTATGTTCAGTGGACACAAGAGTAACAAGATTTGAATTAAATATCCACTTAAAATCATTTCCCAGAGTAATATAAATATGCCAGTTGATATAAAGGTGAGGGTTATTAACTCTATGGGTAGTAAACCTGCACAATGGGAAAATAACCTTCCTGGACCAAAAGAAAATGATACCTAATTTCCCTTAACATTATCAAAACAGCAACACTGCTGGAAGTTGTATTGTGGCACGACTCCAGTAGCGAAGAAGGTCACTTTGTAGAGCTATGATCAATGTGGAGAATGGAATGATGGATCAGGTTATGCCATGCTGTTATACATTATAAGGTGTCCTTACACAAACAGTTTAGCAGCAAGGGCAATATAATATTGTTTGCAAAGATGGGAGTTCTGGGTGTGGGATAAATGTTGGAAATTCCAGATAGGTCAGGCAGATTATTCAGAACACAGACCAACCATCCATTACTGAACATTCCCATGCAGCCTACAGTGGAAAATTCTGTGCTCGGACCTAGAAATGCAGTCATAAGACGCACTTTGTGCTTCTCAATCCAAGATTATCCCATGCTAGATACTACTTCTTAAGTAACTCTTTTTAAACTCTATCATTAATATTCCATACACAAACACCTGCATATTTGTCCACATACTGAGAAACCCCAACATCTAGCTCCAGTTATATTAAAAAGCATGGCAAGGAGACACAAGATAATCAAACTTTGTGCCTAGAAAGCAAAGCTTCAGTGTGGCTGTACTTGAAAACCTTGGCAGGTCTTGGGCCCACATACAGCTTGGACACTGCATTCAGGACCTCTTGGTTCCCTGCTGCTGTGACCAGGCTGATAAATGGAGGTTAGAGAAAATAGAAACTGCCATTTATGGCTTTTATCCTTCCAAACCTTCTGGTAATATTCCTCAATTTGAGTTGGAAGAAACAAGGAAATCCTCAGAGAGCCTTAGGATGTCCACTCATTTTTCTCCCTTGTTCCTGAACCCCTAGGGGCATCACAGCTGACTCCATGAGACATTCCAAGGAGATAACATAGACCAGCCAGATTTCCCCTGTTGTGTACACTCAGAGCACCCAATCTCACAGCAGGCACATGCCTTTCAGCTTAAATAGGTGCTCTGTGAGGTCAAGAACAGTACATCCCGAACCCCAGGAGGTATGTGATGGATACCTTTTAGGCACTTAACTCTGAATTAAATTGAGCTCTTACAGATAAAGCAGTTCAAACCCAGGACTCCTGAATAGCCAGCCAGCTGCTCAACTCACCACACCTTTCTTTTTCACTTCCTTCCAGTTAGAAATGCTCAAATTTTTTTGAAGGTCTCTAAGAACTTGCATGGAATCAATCTAAATGTTCATCAATGATAGACTAGATAAAGAAGATGTGGTACGTATATATCATGGAATACTATGCAGTCATAAAAAAGAATGAGACCATGTCCTTTGCAGGGACATGGATGAAGCTAGAGACCATTATCCTTAGCAAACTAATGCAGGAACAGAAAACCAAATACCACATATTCTTACTTGTAAGTGGGTGCTAAATGATGAGAACACATGGACACATAGAGGGAACAACATGCACTGGGGCCTATAGGAGGGTGGTAGGTGGGGACAGGGAGAGGATCCAGGAAAAATAACTAGTGGGCACTAGGCTTAATAGCTGGGTGATGAAATAATCTGTACAACAAACCCCCATGACACACATTTACCTATATAACCTATATAACAAACCTGCACGTGTTGCCCACATATCCCTGAACTTTAAAGTTAAAAACAAAAAGAATGCTCAAATAACTACTTGCATCACAAGTACTGGCACTGAATCCTATGCTTCTCCACACAGACGTTTCCATCACATTATAGCATTAGAATGCTTACCCTTCCCTATCCAGGGCCCTGCCACAGGCTCCAAGAGCCACAGACCGTGTATATATTGTGTGGTTCTGTAACTCCCAGGGCCAGAAGAGTGTCTGCTCAAAAGCTGTTGGCTGACAGAGGTGGCCAAAGTCATCCTCTGGGCTCCTTTCACTGAAGACATATAAAGGAAATGAACAAACCATAAATAAACCAAGTCACAGGTTAAGAGAAGAAAGAATGACAAAGCTAAACTAACCTTGGTTTTTAAGCCTTAAAGAACACCTAGAAATATTTAAATGATTTGCCCAAGTCACAAAATTTAGTAGTAGAACCAAGAACAAGAAGCTAAGTCTCTACAGGGTGACAATGAGTGAGGTATTGTACTAGGCCTAGCAAGAAAAGAGGCATATATTTCAGGGGGTCTGGAAATACCCCACTTACAAACATCTTTACTTCTCCCAACGGCCAACACCTTTTATTTCATCATCAGAGAAGACAAAAAGCAAAACCTGTTGTGGAGTTTTGGTTTATTTCTATTCTCTTCTTTGTGATTTCCTGTATTTTTCTGATTTCTCAATAGTTAAAATGAATACTCTGGTAACAAGAAGAAAAGATGTAACTACCCAAGAAGATGTATCATATGTATCATCATCACTGCAGTTTTGAGTTAGTGTGGACCAAGCGTTGCACTCAGGACTTCACTAGTGTTAACCAATGAAACCTTCACAGCCACTTGAGGGTACTGTGTGGTGTCCACTGTACAGATGAGGATACTCCCTTCAAGAGCCCAAATTCCCAAAATCAACCAGGACTCCACATCAAGAGTCTGAGTGCAGAACCGGCATTCTTTACTTCTGTGCTCTATTGCTTTATGCAAGGTATATACAACTAAGCTCAAGGCTTTTTTGAGCAAGAAGAGGGACATGGTCATTCGAGATACATATCACAGCAGTGGAGAAAGTGCAGAAAGGGGTTGCCAGAGGACACCGAAGGCTCACTTGCATAACTCAAAACTTTTAGCTTCCTGAAGGACTTGGATACTTAGAAATATTCTTTCAGCTGAAGATACACCTGCTCCCCAAAAAGATTTTAGAAAATACTCAAATGGACATACAGCAAAATGGGCACAGTGCTCATTTCAGCTTCAGAAGATACACAGATGAAAGCCTGCTGCTTTCAGCCTTTATTTCCCAGAAGTTTAAGAAGACTGTCAAATCCTGTTCATTCAATTTCATTTCACAGACCTGGAATCCTACATATCTGATTTGTAAAAATAACTTCAAAACTCTACTACTAACGTGCTAAAACACTAAAGAACATGTTGGTGCAAAAGAAAAAGAAAAAGAAATGCCTTTTAATCTCATTACAACTTATTACAGCTATTTGCACTTTCTAATATTAATATTATTTTGACCATATGCTGAAATTTTAGGACACTTGTACAGTACCTAGACCATTTCGCATTTTGCTTTTTCATTTAATACATGTTAAGCAGTTACCCATGCTTTTACCTGGGTGACTTTTTAACGTCACTGGCAGCAGTGCAGCCATCGAGAGTAGTATCCTCCCACACTGGAGGTACACATCAATGGAAAGGCTTGCAGTAACACCAAGTGATTTCCAGTCTACTCCTGCCAAGAAGGGCAGGTACCCACGCTCATCATGGCATCTCATTCTACTGGCATTCCCACATGGTTGTGAAATCAAAGCTCCCTTCTCAGATTGCCCAGTTCCCCTCCTGAGGGCACACTCACTTGAGAAACAAGACCTATATCAGAAGCCACTGAAAAGGCTTAGTTGGCAATGTGGAACACCAATGATGGCTGGCCCAGGAGAGGAAAAGCCGAGTCTGGCAGGCTGCAGGCTCCAAGTGATAGTTCATTAATACTGGCAGCTCCTCTACAGAACTCCAAACTACTTTTGTCCCCAGGCTAATACTCTCCTTTTTTTCATAAAACTTGTTTCAGCAATAAGTATCAAGGAATAAAACACCACAATCCGTTACCTGTTTGCAACAAAACTGGACCAATTCAATTTAATTAGCAGAAGCCCCTGACAGAATCTTTTTCAGGAAAGCTCAAAATAGCAGGGACACATTGAGAGCACAAAATCTTCAGGATGCGTTAAGAACATCCTTGTACTAAAGCTAAAAGCTTGCCTGTCACTTGTGCTCTGGTTGGTTAGAAGAATAAAAACTATTTCTAAAAGTATAACACAGAATATTATTTCAGGGCCACAAAATAACTGTGACCCAGAAATTCCAAATTTAAAGTCCAAATTTAATTAAAAGATGTAATCATTAAAAGAAAAACATAGGCAAAAATACATTCACTATAACATAATCTACAATTTCAAATAACTGGATGGAATCTAAACTCTGAGAATATGGGCATGCTCACAGTAAATCACCTGGACAACCCAATGTGTAGCCATGACAGTGACATTTGTAGAGTATATGGGAAAATGAAAACGGTGATTAGATACATAATAAAAACCAAAAATCAAAATAAATACTGTAGTTCCAGTAATTGTGCTTTGTAGCTATGTCAGCAAAGACAGAACATGCAAAACTAAAAACAGTAGTGTTAGAGATCGTAGATTTTTAAATTATTTTTCTCTACTGCCATGGATAGGTTGTTATTATGACAAAAGACTTGTTTGCAATATTTCCCTTTTTTTTTGGCTATAAGATTTAAGTAATTTTTAAATTCAAGGGCAATTTTAGCCCAGCATTAAAGCAAATGGCATTCACTAATTAGTGTTACAATAACACTGATTATTGATTTTTCCCCCAAAATGTATTGAGGAAATTATGTTTTATGTGGTTAAGGGAGCCCTTAAGCTATCTTAAAATCTTTCCAGAAACAACCCTGAAAAGCAGATACTGAACCCTAAAAGGAAAATTCTTTTGCCAAGAAAATTAAGACTTTTAACATGCTCAGAAAGAAATTATCAGATACATTTCAAAACCATAACAAAGTATTGACATTTTTTAGGTCAAGTTCAAAAAGTAAACATCAGCATGTAAGCAAGGAGCAGCCCTGAAGTTATCAATAAGCCAACCACTTTACTTTTCAAAGTGAGGCTCCTCCAGCTATGGATTGGGAGATTAAAAGGCTCATTTTCAGAAAAAGTATAGGAAATTGTTAAGTTTGCAGAAGATGATGGAAAATGAGGAGAACAAACGACGTTTTAAAGCCCCACTGAACCCAAAATACTATGCATGAGAGTGGTATTCAAAACATTTAACCTTAGGGCCTTCAAAGCACTGACTCACCAACATTGTCATCCAGCCCAGCTGATGTGAACATCCAGTATGATGGGCTTTGCTTTCTCCAGGATAGAAACCACTTACCTACAAATTGAGTCCTTATATTTTCCATCTACAGAACTGCCAGAAATCTTATTTGGTGGGTTTACATTACAATAAAGCCCAGAAAAGAATGACACAAGAAACAGCCGCAGGAACAGTTGTTAGAATGGCCAAGGTTCACCAAATACGCCCCATGTCTGAGCAAGAGAGGATGTCAGAACACTACACTGTGGTTTTTATTTTAACTACATGCTACAAAAGCAAGAACTGCACCTTCAAAACCAACTCTCCTCTCCACGTCCCTCCATAGGGGGATGGATGAGAGAAAACATCGAACAACGTTTCCTTGAACCCTTGGAAACTGCTCTGTTGATGAAACAAGCCTATAAATGTGAAATATAAAACTTAGTATTAGGTTGGTGCAAAAGTAATTGCGGGCTTTTTCCTCTATAGTGTCACCATCTCTATGCTATAACTCAAATTAAAACTAGAATATCAAGCAATCACTGCATGCATAGGCTTGGGATATTTTTAACATTATCAAAAATCACATATTAAATCTATTGCTACTTATCTCTCCTTCCTATCATCCTAATTGGATCCTTACGCTTAAAGGGTTCTAATTTTCTACAGTCATTGTAGGAGAAAAGGGCCATGGGTGAAGGAATTTTTACAGGTCCTGCCCCACCTTGCCCGTAAAACAGCAGGCAAGAGACTGAGCCTCAGATCCAACCTACTATCTCCAACTCCCCGACCTCCTTCTGCCTAATGGGATTTGGAGACTGGAAAGGGTACATTATTGCATAAAAAACAGGAAATATTTGAGCTCCAGAATAACTGTTAAGCAGTAGAAATTTCCTTAATCAGTGCATCTTTGGCCTTCCCTAGTCTCTGGTCCCACTGGTGTTATGTAACCATCACAAAAGTCTTAAGACAACAAGAAAAGGCAAAAAGTCACAGAGCACGTGCCTTTTGCTTTTTTTTTTTTTTTTTTTTTTTTTTTTTTTGAGACGGAGTCTCGCTCTGCCGCCCAGGCTGGAGCGCAGTGGCGGGATCTCAGCTCACTGCAAGCTCCGCCTCCCGGGTTCACGCCATTCTCCTGCCTCAGCCTCCCGAGTAGCTGGGACTACAGGCGCCCGCCACCTCGCCCGGCTAGTTTTTTGTATTTTTTAGTAGAGACGGGGTTTCACCGTGTTAGCCAGGATGGTCTCGATCTCCTGACCTCGTGATCCGCCCGTCTCGGCCTCCCAAAGTGCTGGGATTACAGGCTTGAGCCACCGCGCCCGGCCGCCTTTTGCTTTTTAACCACCTACCACACTCTGCCCTTCCCAGCCAGTCTACTTGACGTCATTCCTAGCATTGATACGTGTGATCACTTGCAGGCTTCCAAAAAACAGAGTGGTGTGTGTGTGTGTGTAATACAAGGTGAAAAACACTTATGTACAACCAGAGCTGTATCCAGAAGTATCCAGTTTATACTCAATAACAGTCACAAGAATACTGGTTTTTGGAAGACCATTATGAAAGGAAAGGCAGTATGTTAGCAATTTGTGAATGAAAAATTATTTCCATCACCTTATTATTGGCACCATTTATTCATTCAATAAATATTTCAGAGCTTTCATTATAAAAAGGCTGGTAAAGGTATTGTATAGCTTTCTAATTACTACAAATCCAGCAACTCACATGGCTCACTTATTGCTCAAAAATATTCATTGAATTCTATGTTAGATTCTAAGAACATGAACAAAGCTATAACCCTGATTTCCAAAAGCAATGATTCTGAGGTGAGTTAAAATTTGAGTCACTTGCAAAATATGAGTCTTTTTATGTCTGTCCCCAAGAGGTTCTGCTCCAGTAAGAATGGCACATTAACCAGAAACATGCCCCTTTTTCAAGCACCTCCACGTGATTCCATTACAGGTGGCCTGGGAACCACATTTTAAACAGTGGTGTAAGAGAACCCAAAATATATACAGAAAAAAATAGTTGCTGAATATTTCAAAGTCCAAATCCATGGCATAAACAGGACTACAGAACTTCCTGGACTGAGACACCCAGACACAGGTATATGCAGGAGTTAGGCCTTGTAGTAGCCCACCAATGAAAAGTGAAACCTGGATAAACAGGAAACAGGCTTAAGGCAATCTGAAAATGTTCTTTGAATATAAGACAAGGGAATCCACGAAAAATGGCAAGGATATAGTGCTAAATCACCAAAAATCACTATCTTGGTTCTTTAAATCTCATTTTCCCCAAACTATCCTTTAGTTAGAAAAACACTTATGTACAACCAGAGCTGTATCCAGAAGTACCCAGTTTATACTCAATAACAGCCACAAGAATATCATATTTTGGAAGAATGTTATGAAATGAAAGGCAGCATGTTAGCAATTTGTGAATGAAAAATTATTTCCATCACCTTATTAGCACCATTCATTCATTCAATAAATATTTCAGAGCCTTCATTATAAAAAAGGCTGGTGGATCCACCCAAGCTGCATGGATCTAACAGACATGATCTCACAATTTTAGGAAAAATACTTGCACACTATATTTCATTTCTATCATGAAATTATAATAATTTACCAAAATTAAAACACAATGGGAATTTCATGCAACCCCTTTGTTTAATAACTCACAATCTGAGGGCCACAAAGGCCTTGTGACTAGTCCAGGTCACATACTTCACGGAAGGCAGAACTGGGGCTAGAACCCAGATTTCCTGCCTCCCCGCCACCCAAACTCCACGCAATCATCATACTATAAAGGTCAACATCCCAGTTCATCTAAGTCCTCTGCAAAGGCCACATCATGAACTCTAATGCAGTTTCCTTCTGTTTGATAGACAGAAGGCATCGGGGGGGAAAATAAAAAGGTAATTTAATTTTCTAGAAATTAATTAAAACATGGATTTTTATAAACAGTTGGTATTATGTATCACCGCATGCTATGCTAGGGTGAGTGTTACTTCTAAAAATACTAAAGCTTCTCTGATGGAATTGGATCCAATATCAATTTTTGACTGGCAATCTATACGAAGCCTTGCTTCACACTGAAGATCTATAAAAGGGCAGCTGGCAGGATTTTACCTGTTAATACTTAGTGCCCAATATACAATTCTCCCTTGAGCTAGAAAAAATCTACCCAGAACTTTCTGGTTGAAATTAAAGCTACCCATTTAAAAAAAAAAAAAAAGCTACCCATTAAAAAGAAAAACAAAAAAGCCTCCAAGCCAGCTGCTAAGGCATCTAGTTCTAAATGTATGCTGTTACTCTACTACTCTTACCTTAAGATCTTTAAATCAAAATGTCCGAAGTCAGCAAGGCAAGCCACATTTCATCTGGTGACCCAGATTTATGCATACTTACACAAATAGATAAATGTGCGTGCACATACACACACGCACCCAAAATACAGTTATCTGGGCATCTCCAGAACTAGAGATGCATTTTTAAGCTTGGCACTGCATTTGGGAAATAGATTAATGTTCCTACTCTACTTCCAGCCAATCCAAAGATTCTATTTAGATTGAAGGCATGTATACAGAAGTGAGGGGGTACAGAGAAGAGTTAGATACTTCGTGAATGCCCATGTGCCAGTAACAATGCAAAACGTTTGATCCATTCTGGCTCATTTAAGATACAGTCTATTATTTTGAATGATATAATCACGTTTCAAAGAAGAAACTGAGACTTGGGGTAACTTCACCAGGGTCTCACAGTCACGTCTCAGATATTTAATGTTTTGTACCTTACACTGCAAAAAAGAGAAATCACTCCTCTGACCCAAAAGAACTCAGAGCTCTTAAATGTCTGTGAACTCATCAACACAACCACTCTGCACTCTAAAACACCAGGAGAAAAGTAAGAAGCCTGAGACATGAAGAGGTTAAAACACAACAGAGAGGAGGCTAAAGCCAAATCTTCCCAGACCACTGTTGTATTGAGTCACCAGAGCAGTAAAAATAAACAATCCCCATGGTCTGTGTACAAAGAGCCACACGGCCTCTCTGGACGCCAGGTGTCTTTTCAGCTGATGCCATCTGGAGCCTCTATGTAAGGAGGTCCACCTCGGTTTTATCCTTTGTCTACCGTTATCACAGAGGGATGAAGGGGCAGGGGAGGATGACAAACACCTTTTCGAAATGCCATCAGAGCACAGTCACAGCAATTTGTTTTTTAATTTACTATATTCGTAGCATTTCATACAAATTACACTCTCAGAATTAAAATTTTTCATGCCAATGTGACTACATTAAAAACACCTTGTAATAATGATTACTTCATTATTTGTGATTTTAAAAGTCAAATAACAGATAGGGTTTGCTTGCTAACACTTGACATCTGTTACTTTTTACTGTTGCCAAGAAGGTCACGGTTTCAGGCCTTTACTTCCAAAAGAGCTCTCGGGTGGGCCAGGAATGAAGAACCCAGCAAAGTGGTTAGGGATCCAGCACCTTCTGAGAGCTCTGTCATTATTCCCCAAAGATCAAGCTAGCTCTCTGCCTCACAGAAAGATGAGCTGTAGGTGGGCTCTGGGCACTATCCAGGCTTTGAAGCAATACATGGTGCTGCAGGATGAACAAGAGGGAATAGGACAGGATGGTGTCTCATTGGTGAGTGCTAATAAAAACGGCAGCTGATGTTTTTATTCCTTGAGTGTATTGAAAGAACTCAGGCTTTGGAATCTGGCAGATTTTACCGACAGTCCCAATTCTTCTATTTGGTAACTGAAACATGTTATTCAGTCTTTGGCACCTCCATTACAGGGTAGTTGTGACAATTAGATGAGGAGAGGTACATCCAGCACACGACCAGGGCCTGACAAAAAGTGGAGGTTAAAGAAGATCATCCTGGCTCAGACCTGCTCAAGGAACCAGTAATGGGGGAAGGGAAGCTGAGCCAGCCCCTAAATTTTGCAGCTAGAAAGGAGACTATTTTCAAGGCCTCCTCTTCTTTGACTCTTCCACAAATTAAAGTGCTCAGATATCTATGAGACACAGAAGGAAAAGCAAGTCCTCCAAAGGAATGTGAAGAAGACATATTGGAGGCCATGCTTTGGAGAGGGGCTATCAAACGTCCACAAGAATCAGCAGAAAGCTATGGGAGCCATTCCTCCGAAAAATATATTCATACAAACATGTAACATTTTGCATCTAATTTTAGGGAGTTCACAGATCCTTATACATTCCTGATTCAATGGCCTTCGATTTACTGGTAAAGGTTACCTGCTACATCGTAAAGTAATTGCACTAGACTGCCATTGTTTTACTCTTTAAAAAAAAAATAAAAATAAAAATCATTACTGCCATTTGAAAAATCCATGAGCATGAAGATTTTAACAAAATAACAAAATCAAAAATAGAGCAGGAAATAAAAGGGAGATGAGAACACAGCCCAACTAGGACCTTAATGAAGACACACCCCCGGCCCAGCAAGGTTTCTAAAAGGGGCAGCTGTGTAGTCCTCTAACCTCAGACTGGCTCCTCAACTGTCCCTCACAAAGGTCCCTGTTCCTCCCAACATGCTCCTGCCGTTCCCAACTATGGCCTCAGGCCAGAGCAATCTGAAAGCACTCACATGGGCTCATATCCCCTTGACATATGGAGGCAATAAAAGAAGCAGGTGCCAGGTGCAGGTCAGACCCGTCCCGGACCCACACCTGCCGAGGCACAAACGTGGGTTCCCACAGGCTCCATCTGCTGTATCCTGCGGCCAGAGCCTCCCTCTGGGAACCAAAACCAGAGAGCCAAGTGGACACCTCCCCAGCCTCACAAGATAGTCCATCAGCTCAGGTAGGGAAGATGAGATGAGGAAGACTGAAATAAAGGACAAGGAGAAGAAAACAGCTTTTCTGCTCTGCTTCATCAACCACAGGCAGTGAGACTGATGCTGTCACACACACCGTGTTCTCTAATTGCTTTGAGGTAAGCCTGGGGTTTAAGACATACCTCCTGGGACAGGTTTCCCATGAAGACGCAAAGTGACCTCAGCCTCTCTTTCACATTGAAAAATGACACCCCTGATATGTGAAGCTTCAGACAGGAAGCTGATTAAGGAGGAAGAAATCTACCCCACCAATTCCTGTACCTAAGCTTCGTCCACAGGGGTCACTTCTCTTCTTCAGTTTTTGACTAAGACAAGAAGAAAGCACAGAGAGGCAGAAGTGCCAAGTTAAAGTTCTGGTTCTGCCACTTACTAGCACTTTGTTACTTACTAAGGAAAAGAGACTAACTTTCCCCGTTGGAAACTTACTCTCTTTGCCTTGTTTCCTTGTCTGTAAAATAGAATTAATCTCTGCCTGATTATCACACAAGGTATTATCCAGAGGATCCCATGAGATGAGAAAAATAGGAAAGCATTTTTAAATAGCTCCATACTGGTAAGAAAGTGTCAGAAAGCATCAGGCGACTTGCAAGTTAGGAGGCAATGAAAGGAGGTGGACTGTAAAAAATGAACTGTGTGTTGCCACAGTAAAGATTCTGCTCATTCCACACAGCAATACAAAGTGGGGCTTCTGGACCAGGATTCAATCAACAACAGAAGTGGACTATGTGGCCTCTGCAGGCTGCTGCCACCAAGGGAACCAGAATACCCTCCACTCACCACCTCCCCCTGCCCATTCACATAGGATGAACCAGTATTAAATGGGCACCCACAGAGCATGGTGAGACAAGAAGACAACTAAAAATGCAAGCATGAGAGAGTGCCAAAATGTGCGTGTTCATTAAAATGCAGGCCAGCTCCCTCCCAAAAAAGTATGACCAGAGGGAAAGGGATACAATCTGTCAGGCCAACTCTAGCCAAGGCTTACAAACAAATTAAATACAAGAACAATTTTCATCTCACTCACACTCTGAACAGATATTCTTCAGTTAACAACTGCAAATCAAAACCGTTCTTCCTTAGTACCCCCAACATTTCCACTTGACCCAGCATCTACCCAGAAACAGATAGTTCCCAAAGCCTGGGCCCAACACTTCACACGGCACAGAGGCTCACGGAAAACACAGACCACACTGCCTGTACCCTTTATCCACTAAAAGGAATCTGGGCTCCTCAAAGGAATGGATGGCTCCAGGGCTACGGTATATACAAGATGAGCCTAATCACATTGTTATGCCAGAAAGTGAAAAATTTGTCAAAAATAAGTAAAGGGAACATGCCACATGGACACAGGAGCCAGGCTGAAGGCGCCCACACTGACCAACTCAAATCTGATGGAGGGCTCAAATTGAATGGAGTGGTAAATTATGAACCAATGGAAAATGGGAGCTCATGAGCGCACACAAATAAAAAATAAATAAATGGAAATGATGTGAGACTCTTGCTTACAGTAAAATTGTCAAAGGCTGAATGGTAAACATGGAAAGAGCATGGAGATGGAAAATCATGTTTGCGCACCTATCACTGTAAAGACTGGACCCAGTAATAATCATCAATGGATGCTAAATCTTGCACTGATTTTGAGGAGAAGGAGGATATCTACATGACCTTACAGTAGCTCCCCATAGACCACTTACTGCAAGGGAAGAAAGAGAAAATAATTATATAACCAAGAAACTAGACAACACTGTGAAGGGATGTTCAAAATTATCGCCACCAATGGGCATTAGGTGCCTGCAGATTGTACATCCTGGCAAGGACACATCACTACGCAATATTCCAACTGAGATTGCATTACCCTGAATCTAATCAAGAGGCAATAACAACCTCAAACTGAAAGCCACTGCATTTTTAATGGGCAGGATGCAGTCTTAAAAATGAGATAAACCAACACTGTGCAAATGTTTCAGATTAAAAGAAAAGAATGAATGAAACAAAATGAAGTATTTGACCCCAGAATAGAACCAGTATGAGAGAGAAAAATATTATTAAAATGTCATTGGGTTAACTGGTTAATTGGAATCTGAATATTAGATCTGATTTTTAAAATTGTATCAATGTTAAATTTACTCAAGTTTATAATAGTGCTGGGGTTATAGTATAAGAGAATAATATTTAGGTATTTAGAAGTAAGGGCCATGATATAGTAACGTATCCTCAAAATGGTTCAGAAAAAATATATGGTGAGTGGTGTGTGTGTGTGTGTGTGTGTGTGTGTGTGTGTGTGTGTGTGCAGGAAATTATAAAGTAAATAGGGTTAAATATAAGAAAAGGTGAATTAGATAAACAAAGGAACAGGTATTCTTTATAATGTTTTTCTGTAAGTTTGAAATGATTTCCAAATAAAAAGCAAATGCAAACAAAAAACACATTGAACCTTCATTTGCCGATTACATTCTTCTTGAAACATTGCCCAGTCTTAACTTTTAGAACATCAATCTCTTCTGGATTTCCTACTTTCTCTCTGGCTTGTCCTTCACAGGCAACCTTCTTAATTCATTCCCTAAGACTGATAGGTCATTTTGTTCTCAGTCTACACACTACCCTATATAGAATCTAATTCCATTTGAACTACATACAAATACAACACCTAGGGCCATATATCCAACAACTCTACTTTCTGAACCTCTCTAGCTAGCTTCCCACAAGCTCCTCCTAGTGACAGGACACAGCTTCTACATCTGGCAACGTTCAGATGTATCTTCTCATCCCTCACCCTTACCACAAAGGGGCCCACTTGGATGGAAGGGGAAGGGGAAAGAATAGAACCAGGACTTTATTTCACACTTTCAAACAACAAACTAAAGGAGAATGAATGCTTAAAAAAAAAAAAAGAAAGAAAGAAAGAAAGGGAAGAACTAAGAAAGGAGCAGGTATAATTTCATTCTGCCATATTATAGCAAGCATAGTCTTACTCTCAAAAACGGCCGCAGAGGATTGGCTGTCTTTAAGTCTTGGTTTTCATGCCCCAGGCACGTACCCTGCCAACAGAGTGACCAAAAGGTCAGGCTCAGGATCCATTATTCTTTACTTACCATGGCTGCTCTGACCTTCTTCATTTTGAAATTAAGGACATTGAGAGCACCTACCTACCAGCCCACTTTCTCAGAGAATAAGACAAGCCCAAGGTCATATGAGAAAACCACAGGTACTGTTCAATTCCAATTAATATTCTTCCACATTTTTTAACTGGTATCACTTTTTTTGTCTTTGTAGAGGTATTAAAAGAATAAAGCTGAGGACACACACCTATGATGAAACATGAGTATCCCATAAGTGCAGCCAAATCTGGAAACAGGAGACTTTCTGCTCACAAGTGGCCTGGACACCCAATTCTAGTGTCCTTATTTACTACGGAAGCATTTTTAATCATGCTGCCTCTTAAGAGATCCTCCCCCTTTGAAGAATGCTACTGAAATTATTGCCCTGCCCCTGGCAGGTTTCTGACTAAAACTTGGAAGCTATCCTCCCATTTAGACACTGCAGATGGCCTATTTGCATATTACAATTCTCCTAGTTGATGACTGTTTGGGGGGATTATGGGACGAAGCAGACGGGTGGACAAACTTTTTTTAAATGTACCACTCTGGCAAGTAACCAGGCTAATAAATAATCCCTAAATAATAAATTTTCAAAACAGTTCCTAATGCATATTCATTAAAAGGTTACAAGCAACTATTTATGAATGCAGGAATTTCCAAATGAAAAACAGGGAAATAGCCTGATTCTGGTTTCCCCAAAATTTACGTTTCTGAATAATTAAAAGAAGACAGACCTCCTGGCTCTGGAGGCAGAAATTAGCAACCTAAAGAACATTACACAAACTAGGAACATTCATTGAGGAAAACTGAGGCTGGAAAAATTACAGAAATTAAGGGTTGTAGAGCAACATTTTTACTGCGCAAAGTAGAAAAAGTCAAAAACTGCGGCAATTATGGAATACTGCAAGTGCGAAAGAGTTATCCTAGTTTTGCTCCCAAATCACCAGAAAATTTAAAGTAAAATTTTTTTTGTCCTGAGTGATCCATGTAATGGTTTTAACTCTCCACCACTTACCATATGGAGGCAGGTAACGTGCACACTGAAGAACAGTCATCTTTTAGTGAGTCCTCTAGGTGCCCTCACAGCCATTAGCCAGGTTTTGGCACAAAGACTTCATCTCAAACAACTTCAAGTATCATCCAGACATCAATACAGAGTTAAAGAACATGATCCTGATCTCTCCTCTCTTATCTGATTATATTTGTAAAACTTCTTGGCAATATTCTGCATGAATCAGGCATTGATTATAATAAAATAAAGACACAGGATACAAAGTCATCATATGATTGTGATCATGGGATATGTTACGGAAAGGAAGTGAATGAAGGTGCCACAAAAATCATCAGGACAATTCAATTCACGGGCTGATTAAGAGGCAGGTCTTGCACGTAGTTGGCAGACATAAATTAGCACAGTCTTTCTAGAAAGTAATTTTGTGATATGTATGATTCAGTAATTATAGTTCAGCTATACCTCCAAAGAAATAATCCTGCATCTCAAAACTGTTTTATGCATAAAGACATTCATTGTAAAATTATCTACAATGAAGAAAAATGGCAACAATCTATACATTCACAGATTATTGTAACCCAAATCATGATACAACTACATTAGAAATCTGTCTATAGGCATTGAAATTAGTCTTTAAAAGGGCATTAATCTGACACAAATTTTACATGTCTTTCATACACGAAAACCACAGCAATCAATTGAAACTCTGTCAAGATCTTTAAACGCTGGAAAACTTTTTCATGAACTACGCATTGTAAGTATTTTTAAAAACTCATTTTCTGATAAGTAAACCACCAGGGCATATTTGGTGAGCTTCAAAGCTATTGACTCCAAATATTTTGGAGATAATGCCCCTCTGCTTACCTCCGCCTTTAAGACCCCTCTGACATCACCAATCTAAAACATGCTCCTCATTCTTTCCTACTGTTCCTGGACTCGCTGAAGGGCTCCATCATCTAGCAGGTCACTCACACCAAGACACCTAGGCTTTGCCCTTGACTTCTCCCTCTCCCTCCATGTTCAATCACCATGTCTGATAAATTCTATCTTGAAAAATCTTTCTGATCCCTCCATTTCTCTCCAATCACATTGCTGAACTGCTTGACCAATTTGCTGGTGGCAAAAGCCACCAGTTTCTCATGCCCAGAGTACTGCACCAACCCTCTTCTGTCTGCTCCTCCAAACTAGCACAGTCAGTGGTTTGGCTTGGTTAGTAGTTGCATGTCTGTGAGCCCATTACTTATCTTCTCTGTGCTTCAGTCTCATCAGTAAAATGGATACAATAATAGCATCTATCTCACAGGGTTGTTGGGAGTAATAAATTAAGTAACATACGTAAGCTGTTAAAACAGTGTCTGACACCTAAAAAGCACTGTGTAAGTATTTGCTATTTTTCTTATTATAAACTTGTTCCTCACTGGAAATCCAATGCAAAATGCAGTGTATGGTGCACAGCAGACCCTCCATAAATGTTTACTGAATGATTGTTTTAGGCATATACTGATCACATACCAGTAAGCTTCAGGTCAGAGTATCTCTTAATGCTGCATTATCCTTATTTCTGCCAGTTCTTCATAACAATGTGAAATGGAGCCTTGATTTAACTTCATGGGTTAGCCTGAAAATAAAATGGCTCTAAAATTGAATTTTTTGAAATATAAAATTTTATAAAATCAGTTATTCCAACTACTTGTTTACTGATCAATTTTAAAAATCATACTAAATTTCTAATCATCTGTCTGATTTTCTCAGAAAACTTCAAGATACTACATCACGGAATCAGAAATCAAACAGAAAAGCATTTAACACTCCAGGCTGATGACAATGAATTCTAATAAGAGAATAAACTGGTACATTTCACAGTATATATGAAGAGTCTATCAAAAAGTCCCATTAAAACATTCTCTAAAGAAATAATCAGAGATATGGATATTTATACATAAGTGTGTTCATGTCAACTTTCTATTGTGAAAAAATGGATGGAGCCTAAATGCCCAACAACAAAACAATGTTTAAATAATTTATGGTTCACTCATCTATCCTTTTTTTTTTTTTTTTTTTTTGGGAAGGAGTTTCGCTCTTGTTGCCCAGGCTGGAGTGCAATAGTACAATCTTGGCTCACTGCAACCTCTGCCTCCCGGGTTCAAGCGATTCTCCTGCCTCAGCCTCCCAAGTAGGGGGATTACAGGTGGATGCCACCACGCCCAGCTAATTTTTGTATTTTTAGTAGAGATGGGGTTTCATCATATTGGTCAGGCTGGTCTTGAACTCCTGACCTCAGGTAATCTGCCTGCCTCAGCCTTCCAAAGTGCTGGGATTACAGGCGTGAGCCACCATGCCCCACCTCACCTATTTCAGCCATTCAACACTCAAGTTTTTAGAAAATATTTAAGACAACAGGGGAAACTCTCAAATACAGTTGAGTAGGGGGCCCTGAAAGAAGGCTATAAGGAAATACACTCACGTCAACACAGCAGCCCTCTCCAGCTGTTGAGATTATGAGTCACTTCCTTCTCTGTGCCAGAGTTCAAAGCTCAGCTCTGCTATCAACTAGGGGATCTTGAGCAAGTTACTATGCCACAGTTTGTGCACTTGTAAAGAATGCATAATGGGATTCCGAAGATTAAATTAGTTACTGCATATAAAGTAGTGAGAATAGTATCTAGCACACAGTTAAGTACCCCACATTTGGTTGATAACATTACTGCTTTTCTGTACTTAAACACTTCACAACAATCTTATGTCATTTATGGAATTTTAAAAAATCAATAAACATTACTAAAAGCTCTGAATTTTTAAAAATAAGCCAAATTTGGCAAAAATTTAGTTCAATATATAAGTTCACAATCTCTTCTCTGAAACCTTTGGGGCCCAAAGTGTTTCCAAACATAGAATGTTACAGACTTTAGAAGAGTGATACAGTATATTTACTATTTAAAACCCCAAGCCAGGTCTAGACCAGCACCCTACAGTCAAGCACATTAACATTCACACAAAATCAGGTAAATCAAGACTATAAATACCTTTACATCAACACAGGCAAGGTTTTACTGCTAACTGAATTATGAAGAAATGTCACATTTTCCAGCATTTTTCTAAATTTTCAAACTATGAATAAGGGGTCATAAGTTTACTATTATCAAATGCTGGCATCATGGTGGCACCTCAGTCAGGAATGGCACATGGCTCACTTATGCCCCTCTCCATGTATGAAGAAAAAAAGTAACAATTTCCTAACTCTCCAACCCTGGTAGAATCCCACTAGAGAAAGGCATATCAATGGAGGTACTACTGACATTTTGGACTAGATAATTCTTTACTGTGGAATTTTGTCCTGTGCATTGCAGGATTTTTAGCAGCATCCTTGATCTCTACCTACCAGATGCCGGTAGCACCTTTCCAATCGCGGTAACCAAAAATGTCTCCAGACACTGCCAAATGTCCTGTTTATCAGGGGAGCAAAATCATCCCTGGTTGAGAACCAATGCAAACTAGAGGAAAAAATCTACTGCTTTCCTCTACATATTCTACAACAGAACTCCAAACTGCAACTTCTGCTGTAGCGCTGCTTGTTTTAGACAGCCTTACGGCTCTCCTCTACCCATTTCTATCCCCCAAACCCTAGCCAAAATGAACTTCTTGATTTTTGTCCCAAAATACAACACGATTTTTACAAATGAGAAGTCTTGAGCTGGAGACTGAGCTCCACCCAAGACAGCTGATCCTACCTTCTCTCACGCTCACAAACAGAAGATGGTCCTGACATACAACCTTCCAAATACGCTATTTCTCACTTTAAGCAGTGGGACCAGAGAAGTGAACAAGCTACAGATGTCAAGAAACTTGACTCCAAAAGCAAGCAATTTGACAGCTGAAAAATCAGTTAGCTAGTTTCCAGTATCTCTGGAATTGGTGAGACAGATAATCACACAGGTCAGCATTTCCAAAACCATTTTTTCCCAGAAACTATCTTGAAAGATGTCAACAGGCATCCTCAAATATGTGATACTCAAGCAAGCCTGAAAATTGATCTTTGACAGTTTTCTTGTTGTTATTACCACCACATGAGCACGTTAAGCCTTTAACATGCTAGTTGTTTTAGGAAGCTCCAAGGAATAATCAAGGATACTGCATTTCCCAAATTTATTTGGCCATGAAATCCCATTTGTTTTCTGCTCCAATGATGCCTATTTCCTTGATGAGGGTTCCAAGCAGCACCAGCCTGGGAAACAATGACAGAGTCCTAACTCCCAGAGACAATCCTAAAACCAACTTTCAGCTATGGGCTTCTACTTATTTCTCAACAAACCTACGTATGTGCACAACTTTATATACTGCAGCATTGTTTAAAGGAGCAAACTGGAAACATTTTAAATGTCCACCAATAGCATATTCCTTAAATAAATCATGGCATAATAATACAACAGAATACTACCCAACTATGAAACAATGAGGAAGCTCTTGGTGTACTGAAATAATCTACAGAGTCCATGAAGTAAAAACAATCAGACAGACCCAGAATATTATATTATGTATGCTAGCATTTGTGTAAGAAAGGAAGGGAGAGAGACAAGGAAAGAGAACACACACAAACTTGCCAACATTTGCAGGAACTATCTTTAGAAAAACCTGGAAACAGTAACAATGGTTGCCTCTGGGAAGGAAACTAGCTACGGGAAGGAGTAGAATTCAGACATCACTGTCTAACCTTTTATACTATGCCAACTGTATTACATATTCAGAAATAAAAGTAAAAAGTGCATAAACTAATGTTTATCAGTCTGTATGGTATAAACATCAGACAATAAGATGCAAAAATCTACTAAAACAACAGGCTATATCAACAAAAGAAATAAGGAACTTACCATATTCAATGATATGATTTTTAAGGTTGATACCTGCTTGATTTTTTAATTATAAAGGAGAAAATACTTTTTGAAAAGGCAGTAACAATATTTTTTTCCCCTGCTTGATTTCAAAAGATTCATAATCTAGTTATTTGCTTTGCTATATTATTTGTAGTCTCCTCTGACTCTCAGACCCCCAGGTCTCTCCCCCTCTTTCTCTACCACTTCAATATAATCAAAATAAAAATACCACCCCACAAAAAGTACATCTCCTTCTTTTATTAGTTCAGTGTATATTGGATCATTTGGGTAGATTTCTCCTTGTTGATTTTAAATTTTTTAAGTACCAATAGAAATACTTAGCTAGCACTAAAGTTATACCCATATATTATGTTTTACCCCCAATGGAAAAAAATGCAGCTGCTAACTTCTGGAAAGCAGGTCGCTGACTCACTGTGTGTATCACATAAAGTCATCATGCTTCTTTCCTAGCCTTGTATTTCTTTTATAAACAAATCTGAAAACTTCCTAATTTATCTTTTTTTTTTTTCCAGGAACTTAAGTGCTTCATCCACTGTGTGATACTGCTGTACACAAACAGCTTAGTAAATATATTTTCCTTAAAACATTATGGCTGATGCAGAATAAGTGTAATGGGTAATTAATCCACCTTACTGATGAAGGGCCTCATTAATAAAGGTGACCTGGAGAAAGCTGAATGCAGGCTGCCTCTGACTCTCAATTTCCAGAAACATCTCTCTGGCATCCTGCCATTGAGCACAAATTTTAACTTTCTCATTCACAGAACAACAATTTTTCTATCATGCAGTAGAAAAAGTAAAATGAAGCAAAGATATTTTAAGCTGCTGGAGCAAATTAATCAGCTGATTAAAATGATTACAGTACTTTTTGACTGAGTTCCAGAAAGTTAGCATTAAAAATTTTCCTATAGAAAATAAATACAGAATTATGGTAATGAAGATATCTGTAATTAAGAAGTATGGGTTTTCTTTAACTTTTGTCCTAAATTTTTCACAATAAACATGTATTAATGAGGGGAAATTTTTAAACCCAGGGAAAGTGACAAATGAAAAGAATATACATCTTAAATATCCAATTTATTCATAGGAAATAAAGGTAGGCTATCATATACATTCATCTGAGAATTGCTAAAACATGCCAGTAACTGAAGGAGATAGAGACACAAAACACCCTCCAAAAAATCAATGAATCCAGGAGCTGGTTTTTTGAAAAGATCAACAAAATTGATAGACCACTAGCAAGACTAATAAAGAAGAAACGAGAGAAGAATCAAATAGACACAATAAAAAATGATAAAGGGGACATCACCACCGACCCCACAGAAATACAAACTACCATCAGAGAATACTATAAACATCTCTACGCAAATAAACTAGAAAACTTAGAAGAAATGGATAATTTCCTGGACACTTACACTCTCCCAAGACTAAACCAGGAAGAAGTTGAATCCCTGAATAGACCAATAGCAGGCTCTGAAATTGAGGCAATAATTAATAGCCTACCAACCAAAAAAAGTCCAGGACCAGATGGATTCACAGCTGAATTCTACCAGAGGTACAAGGAGGAACTGGTATCATTCCTTCTGAAACTATTCCAATCAATAGAAAAAGAGGGAATCCTCCGTAACTCATTTTATGAGGCCAACATCATCCTGATTCCAAAGTCTGGCAGAGACACAACAAAAAGAGAAAGACAATTTTAGACCAATATCCCTGATGAACATCGATGCAAAAATCCTCAATAAAATACTGGCAAACCAAATCCAGCAGCACATCAAAAAGCTTACCCACCATGATCAAGTGGGCTTCATCCCTGGGATGCAAGGTGGTTCAACATACGCAAATCAATAAATGTAAACCAGCATATAAACAGAACCAAAGACAAAAACCACATGATTACCTCAATAGATGCAGAAAAGGCCTTTGACAAAATTCAACAGCCCTTCATGCTAAAAACTCTCAATAAATTCAGTATTGATGGAATGTATCTCAAAATAATAAGAGCTATTTATGACAAACCCACAGCCAATATCATACTGAATGGGCAAAAACTGGAAGCATTCCCTTTGAAAACTGGCACAAGACAGGGATGCCCTCTCTCACCACTCCTATTCAACATAGTGTTGGAAGTTCTGGCTAGGGCAATCAAGCAAGAGAAAGAAATAAAGACTATTCAGTCAGGAAAAGAAGAAGTCAAATTGTCCCTGTTTGCAGATGACATGATTGTATATTTAGAAAGCCCCATCATCTCAGCCCAAAATCTCCTTAAGCTGATAAGCAACTTCAGCAAAGTCTCAGGATACAAAATCAATGTGCAAAAATCACAAGCATTCTTGTACACCAGTAACAGACAGAGAGCCAAATCATGCATGAACTTCCATTCACAATTGCTTCAAAGAGAATAAAATACCTAGCAATCCAACTTACAAGGGATGTAAAGGACCTCTTCAAGGAGAACTACAAACCACTGCTCAGTGAAATAAAAGAGGACACAAACAAATGGAAGAACATACCATGCTCATGGATAGGAAGAATCAATATGGTGAAAATGGTCATACTGCCCAAGGTAATTTATAGATTCAATGCCATCCCCATTAAGCTACCAATGACTTTCTTCACAGAATTGGAAAAAACTGCTCTAAAGTTCATATGGAACCAAAAAAGAGCCCGCATCGCCAAGGCAACCCTAAGTCAAAAGAACAAAGCTGGAGGCATCACGCTACCTGACTTCAAACTATACTACAAGGCTACAGTAACCAAAACAGCATGGTACTGGTACCAAAACAGAGATATAGACCAATGGAACAGAACAGAGTCCTCAGAAATAATACCACACATCTACAGCCATCTGATCTTTGACAAACCTGAAAAAAACAAGAAATGGGGAAAAGATTCCCTATTTAATAAATGGTTCTGGGAAAATTGGCTAGCCATAAGTAGGAAGCTGAAACTGGATCCTTTTCTTACTCCTTATATGAAAATTAATTCAAGATGGATTAGAGACTTAAATGTTAGACCCAATACCATAAAAACCCTAGAAGAAAACCTAGGTAATACCATTCAGGACATAGGCATGGGCAAGGACTTCATGTCTAAAACACCAAAAGCAATGGCAACAAAAGCCCAAATTGACAAATGGGATCTCATTCAACTAAAGAGCTTCTGCACAGCAAAAGAAACTACCATCAGAGTGAACAGGCAACCTACAGAATGGGAGAAAATTTTTGCAATCTACTCATCTGAAAAAGGGCTAATATCCAGAACCTACAAAGAACTCAAACAAATTTACAAGAAGAAAACAACCCCATCAAAAAGTGGGCAAGAGATATGAACAGACATTTCTCAAAAGAAGACATGCATACAGCCAACAGACACATGAAAAAATGCTCATCATCACTCGCCATCAGAGAAATGCAAATCAAAACCACAATGAGATACCATCTCACACCAGTTAGAATAGCAATCATTAAAAAGTCAGGAAACAACAGGTGCTGGAGAGGATGTGGAGAAACAGGAACACTTTTACACTGTTGGTGGGATTGTAAACTAGTTCAACCACTGTGGAAAACAGTGTGGCGATTCCTCAAGGATCTAGAACCAGAAATACCATATGACCCAGCCATCGCATTACTGGGTGTATACCCAAAGGATTATAAATCATGCTGCTATAAAGACACATGCACACATGTTTATTGTGGCACTATTCACAATAGCAAAGACTTGGAATCAACCCAAATGTCCATCAGTGACAGTGGATTAAGAAAATGTGGCACATATACACCATGGAATACTATGCAGCCATAAAAAAGGATGAGTTTGTGTCCTTTGTAGGGACATGGATGCAGCTGGAAACCATCATTCTCAGCAAACTATCGCAAGAATAGAAAACCAAACACTGCATATTCTCACTTATAGGTGGGAACTGAACAATGAGATCACTTGGACTTGGGAAGGGGAACATCACACACCAGGGCCTATCATGGGGATGGGGGAAGGGGGAGGTATTGCATTGGGAGTTACACCTGATGTAAATGACGAGTTAATGGGTGCTGACGAGTTGATGGGTGCAGCACACCAACATGGCACAAGTATACATATGTAACAAACCTGCACGTTATGCACATGTACCCTGGAACTTAAAGTATAATAATAAAAAAAAAATTTAAAAAAAAAATCCCAGTAAACACTTTAGGCAAAATGGACTCCAAGAAAGGTCCATACCTCACCCTACTAGGGGGTGCTCACCAGGAAGTCAGCCTTCGATTCACCAAATTGTGCAATAAACACACAGCAGTGGGTCCTACCAGTAACTTAACACCTGGGCGTGGGCAGCACACAGCCCAAGTGTCCACAGCAGTTGGGAGAAGGCCAATGACGGAGGATTCTGAGAGCAGAGAGAACATGCTCACTCTAGTCACAGTGTCATCGGCATCTGGGCACCTCTGGGGTGGCTGGAGGCCACAGAAGCTTGCCCTTGTACCTGGAAATGCTGTCGTACAGCCTTTTGGGTGTGGGGAAATTTGAGTCTGTGAAGGGGACTTTGTATTTCTGTCCTATGCTAGTGTTTCTATCGGCCACATCAACCTTGTAACATCTGCACCTTTAAAGAATATGGTGGAGAAAGAGCAAAGACAAGCTTCACTTGGTAGAAAAGGACAGCAGCCTCCGTAGCCCACTTCTTGGCTATAGATCTTTAGGAAATATGACCTCCTTGGGCCTCAGTTTCTCCTTTTATGAAGCAGTGATGGTAATAACAACAATAATAACAATAATAGTAATATACAGTTCACAAGGTTGTCATACTACACAAGAATATAGAGTTTATACAACACTCTCTGACACACAGAAGTTCTCACAGAATGTTGGGTGCCTGCCCTTTTCCCCCCAAGTTTGCCCTATTACAGAAAATAGCTACGCTGTCCCAATTCCAGTGCCACTAAAGATACTGACACAGATCTTTAGTGAGCCAGTCCACCCTGCTCCCTGAAATCCAGCCAAGTCAATTTCCTTGACATAAGGGCTCAATCCAATCTTTCCCATTTCCTCCAAAAGAGGGATCTGGCTAGCCTAGCCATGCTAATTTCCAAGTCTAAAAGGGGCAAGGATTTTTTTTTACTCTCTTTTCAGAAACCATACATGTTCCCTGTCACACACACACAAATACACATATGCACAACGGCAACTTTTTCAGGACTGATAAAGAACAGAATGCCTGTGATTTACTGAGAATCATCGGCAATTTACAGCACCTAGAAATAGTAATCAGCTTAAAGAAAGAACTTTCCATCCCAAAGAAATCTGTGAAGAAAGCATGTCCCCTCAAGTTGAAAAGATAGATAAATGGCATTTTTCCCAGAGCCTTCTCAAACAGAGCCAAATAACTGAGTCAACCCGCCAAAGAGGGAGAAGGAGACAAGAGTATAAAGGAGGCACAAAACCCTTTAGAAAGTGACCACACAAGATCTCCAGTATTGTCGTCATTCATTTGATTTACCAGGCAGCCTGCCAAATAAGGCACTGGTAATTTAGTGGCATTAAGATGAGTTTAGTCAGCAAGGAGGGAAGAGGAAAAAGGAAAGTTTTTTGCGTGCTAAAACCAGAATAAGAATTTCCAAATGTCCGTGTGCCATAGTCAAAGCAGGGAAATGCTAAAGTGACTATTCTGCAGGCTGGAACGTCTTGCTGGCCGTTCTTCCCCTGTCACCTCTCATGATGAGCGTTATAAAATGATCACCAGAGAGCCCAAGAACCAAACCAAGATTTTCTCCAAACAGTAAGGCATTCTACACGAAAAATTTCTTGAAAGGTCTTTACATATCTAGAGGAAAACACATTTGCGCTTTATTTGACAAATAACAATCTCAGAGCTTAGCACTGACACCAAGGGAAGAATGCTGTCTTCCTCTGGGGTGCTTAAAATTACCAAACATTCAGAATTGCAGGGAACAGACTGCTTGGGGGAAGGACAATATGTGATTTCTTGCCAAAAATACTGCCATTGTTGTTATTTATCTAAACACAATATTTTGTCATTTTAATTTTCAGCAACATCAGCTGGATATTTTATAAAGACATGCACAGTTTTCAGCAGAGCATGGATGGCATACCACTGCTTTTACAGAGAAAGTGGTTGAAAATTAACGAACCAAAACTTTACAAATGGAAAGTACTAATATTTTGCTTCTTCAATTGAATACGTTTAAGAATACTTCTACTACCTCACTGCCAATTTTCAGATTCTAGAGTATGTGGTATCAGAAAAGAAATGGTCACACTAAGAAATTATTCTTGAATATTATTGTACAACAAAAGACTGTCTTTGGACAGCCTAAAGACATCGAAGTCTTAGCTTCATCAAAGCTAAGGATAAAGGTGAAATCTCTGTATTCTTGCTCAAAATAAACTTAAGACAACAAAATGACAGCAGTAAAAAAGGAATGAAGCACTAATACATGCTACAAGATGGATGAACTGTGAAAAAATTCAGACACAAAAGACCATATATTGTATGATTTCAGCCATACAAGAAATGACCAGAATAGACAAATCCAATAGACAGAGGCAGAAGTACATGAGTGATAATCAGGGGCTTCTCAGAAGCAAAGTAGGCATTGTGGAAAAATGGGGAGTGCTGCTTGTAGGTATGGGGTTTCTTTCTAGGTGTAAAAATGTTCCAAAATTGATTGTGGTTATGGGTGCACAAGACTGTGAACACACTTAAAACCAACAAGTGGTTTACTTTAAACAGTGCGCTTTCAATAGGTGAACTGCATGGTATGTGAATTATATCTCGGTGAGCTGCTTTTTCAAGTGAAATGAGAACACACTCCCACAATTACATACACAAGGGAAACGCATCCTCCCAGTCTCTCGCACATACACACATGCACCCCTTCCTCTCCTCATCTTATTCTCAATTACTCTGGTACTCTGTATTTCAATAGAGCTGCATTTTGCAAACTTAATGTACATAAGAATCACCTGACAACCTTGTTTAAGAGCAACTATGATTCCTTAGGTCTGAGATAGGGTCTGAGATTCAGCAGTTCAAGCAAGTACCCAGATGTGGTAAGGTTAAGAGGGCTGTGTCAGTCCCACACAAAAAGACTGTACTGCATATATGGATTCAAAACATACTGTAAGTGCTAAAATCTGACCAGAGCTACTACCACAAATTCACCACAAGCCACACTCAGGAGCACTCCTGGGAAGAGCTCTTCCTCCCCGTGCACAGAACTAGAGAGAGAGGACAGGCAATGCCACCCTTGAAGAGCTGGACTTTGGCCCATACAGACAGGTCACGGGCTTGCCTTCTATGCCAGCTCTGCTACTGGGCAACCTTGCCCCGGGCACCTCCTCTCTCTGAGAATTTCCCCATATGTACAACTAGTTCCAATACTATTACCTACTGACTTCACAAAGTTGTTTTCAGGGTGAAAGAAGATGATGCACACAAAAAGAGCTTACAAAACCATAAAGCATTTTATTACTTTATGGTGGGAAAGTGTTGAGACAGGCAAGTTGTCATCACAATTCCCATTATGGGCACCAAAGACAAGAGGAGTTGGGCAGAACTGGGGCCAGCAAGTCCTGACGTCTCCTTCTGTTGGCACTGAAGACAGAGCCCAAAGCAATGATCACCTCTAATCTCCCGACGGGGTATAGCAAGGGCAAGGCCGGTTCCCAGAGCAGGAAGACTGCAGTGACCAAAGTTAACCAGACATGTTCTGAGAGGCATTAAAAGCTTTAGTCCCTGTCTCAGGGATCCACTGGCTTCTCATGAAAACAGCAATGTGATATCATGAACTTAATAATAGGGAGCCTCGGTCACCAGTCACAGAGTCTCAGATACGTCCTATATTCAAGTCACACACATCTCAAACACACCACTGCGATGACATGAAAAGTCAAGGTCTCTGATTATGCTGTAGCCAGAAGGAACCGAAGCCAATAAAGTTCTAAACGAGCTTCTCTTTCTATTAAATTGTACTGCCCCCAGGAAAAGTGAAAATTTATTTCACCGCAGAATGTATTTTAGCTTCCATGAACAATTTCAACCAAAAGCAAAAACGAAAAAAAAAAAAAAGAACACAAAATGTCCTACATATCTATCATGTACCCACATTTACCCTATGAAATAACTTGGAAGTTACTTCATGACCATGAACACTATAGAGTTACTCAACCTATATATTTCCCTATGGTAAAATAATTGTTAAGCTTTATGAAATAAAAAAGACCAATGAAGGATACTTCCTATTTGCAAGGTTATTATTGTATGATGACCACTCTGTGAACATCAAAAATTAAAGAAGTTCTTTACGTCTTTCATGAAACAAAATATGTCATAATGAATAACTCTTAGAGAAATATAGAAAAATCCAGTTAATTGTCAATTGAAAAAAGAACCTTCACTAAGAAGAAATAAGGGTTTTATTTAACACTGGCACTCACATCTTCTCTTTATTCAGACTGTAATTTTTCACTGTATTAATTTTACCATAGGGAGCCTACAACCTTAAGAATGAGATTACTAAATATAATGTATTCACCACAAAAAGTGCCCCATAACATAAGAGAACTCTCATTTTGAGGGGGCACTGCCCTATTTTTTTAATCACAATTCAATTTCTGGGTCAGCAAACTAGTTTATAGGAGAAGATAAGGTTAGCTTTTATTTTTAAAAAATTTAGAAAACTTGCTATACTTCTTGAACAGCTTTGCTTAATAACTTTGTGTTAAACTTCTTTGTCAAAAAAAGGAAAATGAAAAAAACTCAACATTATTCAGTCAGGGATCCTTACACCCTGATTTTTTAAGTATATGTTTAACAGTTGAGGGTTTCTCCAACATTATAAAGTTCCCATTGCAGTGTGCACTCACCGATGTTAAACAGTGATCTTAGTCTTCCAAGTATATATCGACCACTTAAACTAATCTAACAATCGCACATCAGCTTTTTCTGTGTCTCTCACTAAATTGTAAACTCTTTGAGAATATAAACACGCCTTTAATGCCCCTAATGCCCTAGAGCAGGTGCCTATTAGACAGAACACAGTGTTCACTGAATACATAAAGAGGATCTGAGCCCTACCCTCACACACAGCTCTGATCTTCAGGAAGCTCATTTGTTATCACATCCACAAACGGGGTAATTGATTAAAATGAGGAAAAGAAAGGAACCTATCACTTACTGTATGCCAGACACTTATGTGCATTTTGGTATTTAATTCTTGCAATACCCTGAGGAAGATAACTTTGGAGAAGATGGAACTTGACCACAGTTGCACAGCTAGAATAAAGCCGGGGGTCCATTCGAACCCAGACCCACAGAGTTAAAACTGCACCCAGGGGATATGACAATACACTGACCAATTTAGGAAAAACAGGATTTGATGGTACGAAAGAGTCTGCCCCTAACAGCAAATGAGTCCTTGAGCAGTACACACTTGTATTAAAATGTTCTCCTATTAGAGGGCCAATCGTGTGTCTGGAGCTCTCAAGGGTGGCAAGATGATGATGAGAGCCCAGGTGTGATGTGTCTTGCTGTGGCTTCTAAGAATCTTCCGACCTACCCCCCATTATCAATGAGAGCCCAGATGCCATGAGCTGAGGAGCACATGCCCTTCTCAAGGGGCAGCCTTTGCTCAGCTGTCACTTTGCAGTATGATCTGCAACTTTCTTTTCGAGAACAAATGTTTTCCCCGATTCTCAATAAATTCCCCAAAGCCATATCAAGTACATATCTAAAGGTTTCACAATGCATACTGACAAACTTGGTGTGACCTAAAGATCAGTTTTTATGACCCAGAGATGTTTTGTTAAACTTTTAATTAGCTTCCCTTCTAGAGATCAGCCATACTGGGCTCATCTTCTCACTGGCTACCGCTGAAGGAAGACGGCCCCACGGAGAGCTCCCTGGCTCACCACAGACCACCTGGCCAACTTCACGCCTCTATTCCACCTGCTTGGCTTCTGCAGGCATATGATTTGTAACCCTTGTACTTTTCAGTTTTATGTGTACAGAGACCATGACCCAAAAAGTGCTCAATGGATCTGCTTCAACACAAGAGCATCTTTGCTCTTTCCTTAAGTCTCAAACTTTCTCTGCAAAATATCCAGGAAAAAAAAAATTCTATCTTATTTGGTGCCTGGGCTGTAAAACTCTGGTTACCTAGCTTCAAACTCTAACTATACCTCTTACAGACAGATCTTGGGCAAGCTACCACATCTCTGCATTTCTATTTCCTCATCTAGAAATGAGGATGCCATAAAAAACTACCTCATCGGGCTGTGAGAATTACTGTTTATTAAGTGCTCAATAATGCAGGTTGCTAACATTGTCAGTTGCTGGACAAAGCAGAGCCAGGACCACGCCTTCATTAGCTCTGGATCCCCCCTCCCCCCCACCCAAGTGGTGTGACACCGAAGCAGCAGATGCTGGGATCAGTGAAAGCGTGGATCACCTGTAAGTGAAAGTGGGTCTCCTGGATCTCTGTCCACCAAAACAGAGCTGCTTTACTCAAACGTTTTTTAATTACTGTAAATGAAAAGCAATGCAGCCACCCTCATGAAAGTGTGTGTCTACATTCAATAAAACTAAAAAGGATTGATTAAATTGTTTCCACTTCTACGTGACAGAAAATAATTCATGTTTTCCTCCACCTAATTTCAACCCCAAATCCAGTTCGTAACTCCCTTGTTTTCAACCTTGAGGAATAATTTCATTAGCTTTCTTGAAACATTTATGTAAGGAGAGACAGTGAAGAATCATGAAAGCATCTGCAACTCTCAAATCTCAGGGCTCTGTTCCTGATAATACTTTGCCTAGAGCATGTCAAAGCAGCTTAAAAATAACTGTGTTTAATCCATCAACACATTGTCACTTCACTTGAGAAAGTATGACTCAAAAATCAAAATACTTGTTGCTTCCAACCTATGTGGATGAGGAAGAACCAAATCTGTTCATGGTGTTTATCAAAGTTTCCATTAACGGATTTGTTTAGTAAGATTTGACTTACTTACTAAAAGTAAGATTGACTTAAGAGGAAAGCTTACAAATCCTAAATTCAAAAAGAGATTTTATTCCTAAATATCCAGCTTCCTCAGTTGTTCATACACAAGTGCAAATCAGCCCCCCAAACACAAGGATCCCATTTTCATTTGAAGAGATGAAGTAAGGTGAAGGAAAATCTTGAATTTCTTCACTATAATAAACATTTTATATAATTGTATATCTAGAACAAAGCACAAGTATTTGGGACAGGAAAACATTCCATAAATCATGACATGAACAGTATTCGTTTGAATGATCAGTTTGTGATGGTACCAAGTGTCATACAATTACTTTCATTTCATTTCAATCTAGGCAATTCTGCTATAGATGAAACAAACACAATCAAAAAGGACAAGCTCTTGAAGCCTGCTGGAATTTTTAGTCATTCAAAATTTGAAGAAAAAGTCAAAAATACAATTGCAGACCATATAGTATGATGTAAATACATACAGAATGTGAACAGTGAAACCTGCAAAAAATACTTTGGAAAAAGGTCTTAATATTGTTATTTCTACTTAATTGTTCAGCTAAATACAGCCACGACGTGCCACATAGCCATTTTTGTCAACAATGGCCCAAATACATGACAGTAGTCCTATAAGATTATAAGACTTGAAAAACTCCGTTGTCATAATTGATTAGATGATTTCATCACCACTCGTGGACTCACCCAGAAGCAACTTCCGGTCCTACAAGCTGCATTCATGGAAAGTGCCCTGGACAGGTATACTATTATTAATCGTTCACACCATATTTTTACTGTACCTTTTCCACATTTAAATATGTTTAGATACATAAATGCTTATGATGGTGTTTAAGTGCCTACAACATTCAGTACGGTAACATGTTGTATAGATTCATTATCTTGGAGCAACAGACTACATCATATAGCCCAGGTTTGCAGCAGGCTACACCATCTAGGTCTGTGTGATTACACACTAGGATGTTCACACAATGATGAAATCACCCAATGATGCATTTCTCTGAATATATTCCATTGTTACATGATGCATAACGGTATATCATAATTTTAAGGAACTATCATAAAGCAGTCCTTTCTCCAGACACACAAAGCCCCTTGATAACCGGCCTTATGAGAAGAGGAGAAAAAAAAGGCTTCAGCTGGTAAACATGCTCCTCTGAATCACCGTGTGTTTGTAGGAGGGCTTGCATCTTTCAGAAGAATTCAGGGTAAATCACAAGTGGGGTCTTACTTTCTACTGCTGATCCTGTATTTCTAAATTGCCACTTCACTGAAGTTGCCCGGACAAAGGGTGAAGCTAGTCAAAATACATCTTGAATTTCATAATTTTATTTCTTGGTTGTGGTAGTTTTCAGCATTGCAGGATATGGAACAACTAATATTAAGTTTCACCTTTACTCTCCTAATGAAGAAAAGAGAAACAGAACAGAAAACAGAAGGTGGCAGGCAGCTCAGATAGTGGGAGGATATCAAGCTTTCACTTCATCAGAGAACATCAAGCAAATCTGGAAAAACTTTTAAAATTGATTTTAGCTTTGCTTCCTAGATCAGATCTCTCATGATGGCTACAAAGAAGCAGCTGAACTGGTACAGCTGTGGACCATCAAAGCAAGATTAGCATCGTTCACATCAATCAAAAGGGAAGGGAGATGCTAGTCAAGCTTTTGGATAGGCCAATGATTCCCAAGCCAGGCTGCATCTTGGTAACACTTGGGAAGCTTCTGGTTTAGTTGGCCTTGGGAGTTATGGGGTCTGAGCGGGCGTGACGGCTCACACCTGTAATCCCAGCACTTTAGGAGGCCGAGGCGGGTGGATCACGAGATCAGGAGTTCAACATCAGCCTGGCTGAGAAAGTGAAACCCCATCTCTACTAAAACTACAAAAATTAGCCAGGCATGGTGGTGGGCGCCTGTAATCCCAGCTACCCAGGAGGCTAAGGCAGGAGAATCACTTGAAACTGGGCGGCAGAGGTTGCAGTGAGCCTAGATCGTGCCATTGCACTCCAGCCTGGGCAACAAGAGTGAGACTCCATCTCAAAAAAAAAAAAAAAAAAGAAAAAAGAAAAAAAAAACCTCACCCAAGTGAAGCTAACCCTGTTGTCAGGGTTGAGAAGGGTAGAATGAGACTACTTGAAAAAAATAAGCCATTAATGAAAGGAATCATGTGCTCAAGCATATCAAGCATAGAAGTGCCAGAGTTCATAAAATAATGTGTTGACTTGGATGAAACTATCAGTTCAGTTACTGCCTGGGCCCCATACAGGTGAATATGCCCACACCCATACAGGAAGACATGTCTACGGCCTGCTCTGACATCAGCATTTTAAAGTCTTTCTGGAATCACTTGGTTTGAATGCCCACAATATTGAGAGAGTCTTTAGGAATGTAATAGACTATGACAAATCTCACACCACGAATTTTATGACATGCAGTTTATTATATATTTTTCACAAATCTGAAAACATCATATATACACTGAACACAAACATACAAACACATTTAAATAATACACAATACAGTTGCAATGTTGGCACCAGGCCCCCACACTGAGGAGCTGCCTGGGCTAAGAGAGGAATATTTCTGCTTGTTTTTTGGTAACTCTCAGGTACTAGGACCGTATACTGAAAGTGCTAAGCCCCAGCATGCCAGGAGCATTTCATTTCCTTTTATATTTCTAGCCTCTTACCCCATCATATATTGGTTCTAGATGAATTTTTCTTGAGCACAAATGACCTCCCTGGTCATATCAATATCGGATGAAGTCTTCCTCCGGAAGTGAGTAAGGCTAAGCTAGTAAAAAACAGCCAGCAAGGCGATGAGTCAGTAGTGAGGGGATGTTTATCACCTGGGATCAGAAACAAAAGTAACCGTAGCCCACTGCAGTAGATCGTGTCTATAATCCCAGTAGTTTGGGAGGCCAAGGCGTTAGGATCATTTGAGGCCAGGTGTTCAAGACAAGCCTGGGCAACACAGGAAGATCCTATCTCTACAAAAAAATGTTCCAAAAAAATTAGCTGGGCATGGTGATGAATGCCTGTATTCCGAGCTACTCGGGAGGCTAAGGTGAGAGGATCACTTGAGCCCAGGAGGTTGAGGTTGCAGTGAGCCATGACTGTGCCCCTGCACTCCAGTGTCTGGGACACAAAGACCCCATCTCAAAAAAAAAAAGGGGGGGACTTGTGAAAGAACACTAATACCTCTGTCCCTGACTCAAACTATACCAGGCTCTACCTGCAGGCACCCGACCTGCTTTTAGGGACAACCGACCTAGAGAAGTCCAGTGACCCCTTTCTCAGGATGCCCTAGAAAGTGGACCTAGAAGAACACACCTCCACTGTAGCCCAAGGTCAGAGGTGGGCATGCCTGTTCTCAGCACCGCTCTTGAAGACCACACCTGGGCAGACGCCAGCCCTCCAGGCTGCAGTGACCTCCCCTCATGCACTAAAACTGACCTGGATCATTACCACTCACCAAGTGCTCTGTCTGGTACTCCACTCTCTCCCTTCACAAGCACCAGACCAAGACAAGTACTTCATCCATCCTTACTTCATGCACTGGGAAACAAGGGGAAATTAAGCAGCATGGCTAAGGACACAGAACTAACAAGTAATTGCCACTGAGCCTCAATCCCAAACCTCTGTCGCTAAAGGCTCTTTGCAGCACATGTCAGTAACAACAGCAGTAACAAAGCAATAGCAAACAGCTAAGATTCATGTGTTACTTATTGTGTGAAAACGCTATGCTAAGCACCCAAAGGGCATTCACTCAGTTAATCCCCATAACAATCTCATAGCATACTGACATTATTCTCACTTTATACAATCAGAAAAGGGTGTAGAAAAGTTGACCATCTGTATGGACTCAGCGAGTAAGCAGCAGAGCAGAGTGGAGCCCAGGCAGTAGACTCCAGTGTCCAGCTCTTGCTGCACTTTGCACAGCCTCTCCAGGAAACTGAAGGATGAAGCCCACACAAGGCGGGGTAAATACCTCACTTCTGAGACCCAGTTTTCTCACGTATGACATGAAAGTGTTGGAGCAGATGACAGGTCTAAGGACCCTTCCTACCAGTAGTTTTGCAACAAGCATAGGACCAGGGCAGCCACACCCCACCATGACCAGAAACTAAAAACAAAACATCGGAGACTCACCCTTTTTTCCTATTTTTTAACTTTTACTTGTAGTAAAATATATGTATCATAAAATTTACCATCTTAACTTGTAAGCGTACAACTCAGTGGCATAAGTTTATTCATGGTTGTTTTTTGTCTTTTGGCACGGAGTTTCGCTCTTGTTGCCCAGGCTGGAGTGCAATGGCACGATCTCAGCTCACCGCAACCTCCGCCTCCCAGGTTCAAGCGATTCTCCTGCTTCAGCCTCCCGAGTAGCTGCGATTACAGGCATGCGCCACCACGCTCGGCTAATTTTGTATTTCTAGTACAGACAGAGTTTCTCCATGTTGGCCAGGCTGGTCTCGAACCCCTGACCTCAGGTGACCCACTGGCCTTGACCTCCCAAAGTGCTGGGATTACAGGCGTGAGCCACCACACCCAGCCGTGTATTCATGTTTTATGCAACCATCACCACCATCCATCTCTAGAACTCTTTTCATCTCTCCCATCTGAAACTCTGTACCTGTTACACAACTACCCAGTTGTCCTCCCCTCTCAACCACCGTTCTACTTTCTGTCTATGAATTTGACCACTCTAGGTACCTTATAAGTGGGATCACAGAGTATTTGTCTTTTATTTCTGTGTTATTTAACTTAGCTGAATGTCCTTACAGCTCATCCGTGGTGTACCATGTGACAGGGTCTACCACATTTTGTTTATCTATTCATCTCTCCCCAGACACCTGGGTTGCTCCCACCTCTTGACTAAGGGCAATAATGCTGCAATGAACATTGGCATACAAATAATGCTGGGTTTTTAATAAGGCAAATTGATCCAATATATTTTCAAAAACATATTTTAATATATCAGGACATTTCTCATAAACAAAATTCTTTGCTGCTCTGGAATTAAGGTGACCTCTCCAAGCACAGGCGCAAAGACTCAGTGGCATGTCCCCAGAATCAGTCCCACAGGATGCGCACACATAGCACTGTTTCATTACTGGGCCCAAGCTCCTGATGTAAATGTGGCCCTTTGCCTATGACTAAAGAATAAAGTAAAAACATGCTACCTAAAGAAATTAATCTCAAGTAGAGTAACACAATGAGGAAGATCTGAATGAACTTTGCAGGGGATTTAAGATGGATTTTTCTTGATAGCACATCAACGTCTAGAATAATTGTAGGATTTCTTTAACCATCCTGCAGTTAGTCAACATTAAAAAAGGAATGCTTCAGTAATAGAAGTCCTTGTTATTCTAACCTACACGAAATGTTTTCATTTTGGTGCATGTGTTTCCTACCTTATTCCCACTCCATCTTCCCCAAAAATGGAGAAATAAAGAGGAAAATCTGACAATCAACTGTCTTATTAGCATTTTGTTTATAATCCTTTTGAAAATCAATAATATTAAAGTTTTTTTATACTGCCAGGTCTACATGGGATCAGGCTACTACTCATTCAAGGGGTCAAGAGTCACCTGGAAGGTTTGCTCTACTGTGACAGCCATTAGACCTGCCAATCTCCTGGAGACAGAGGTGAAAGAGGCAAGGTGGCCGGTGGCCTCTGCACTGGGGTATGATACAAAACACTTAGAAGAAAGCAGAAGCCTTTTTAAAAAATGTTCAAAACAGAAGAGCTCAGAAAACAACAATTAAACTGACAGGGAACTGACTGGGTTTTCATGGGAGATGGGAGCCCAGCAGCTATCATTACTTTCACTTTTTGGACAGAATCAAATCCAATACAGTCCAGCGGCCCCATTTCAAGCTGTGGTCCCAAAAATAAAGATCACTTCTATCTCTCCCCACTCTGATCCCGAGGAAGGTGTTGAAATGCCACAAGCATCCTGCCTTAGGTCCAGAGAAGAATTTAAAGACGTCTAATTGTCACTCATCAGTCTTTTCTTCTTTTAAGTCATAGAACCCAATAAATAGAGCTGTTTCTGTGGTTTTCTGAAGGTGGGAGTCTGGAAGGAAGAGTTAAGTTTCATGAAGTTAAACCATAAGGCTCTCTGCAATGCCCTTAAAATGCTTTCCATATATGAACAATCTATAAGATTCCCAGCCCAAAAGTACAATTCATGACTCCCAAGCTTGACCATTTATCTTTCATAACTACCAGAATTGTAATTACTTTTAACTATTTGGCAGCATCAAACCCATCACGGACAGATGAAGATTTCCCACCAACAGGATTCTCTTCCCCAGTGACCATAACCCAAGTTTTTGGGGTTAGGATTCAACAAGTCACAAAATAAAGTGTACCAACTCAAAATGACCTAAAAATTACTTCAACTCTATTTAAGCATTCCAGAGAACTCGAAAATTAACAATGTTATTGAACCACTCACTCGCTTCCTCTGCTATCCCTAAAAAATAAAAAAATTTAACTACAGTCATAGTTTGTTTCAATATGTAACCTCACCTTTCCGAAGCTTACATGGGAAGATGATTTGATTTTTATGACTAAAAAGATATTTTACAAAGGATGAAAGGAAATTATGGACATAGTTAATAAATAAACACACTCCTGTGAATCTAGAGAACCAAACTGCAGGGGCATGCACAAACACACAATTAAATCCAGCCTTCATCCTTTAAAGAAAAACCACCAAAAAGGAAACATGAGTCATGAATTACACTCAACTATTTCATGGAAAGCAGCAAGCTGCTTCTAAGTCTAAAAATATCCTGTGAACATTAAGCCCTGTGTTTATTTTTTCCACCTTTCACCCATCTTGCTGTATGCCCTTTTGTTAAAAAAAAAAAAAAAACTGATTACAACAACAACAACAAAAATGTGTGTCTTAAGACAACCTGGGCTTCAGCAACCAAAAAGAAATGACCATGTGCAGGTCAGGCACAGCCACCACATGACCTATTAAGTGAAGACATCGAGCACTGCAATAAAGCTATAGAAACACCACCACATACAAGGCACCCAGGGAAAAGCTTAGTAATACACATACACAATGGTTAAGAATGCTGAGGGACACGCTGACTAAGGGAGGTGATCACAGTGATTGTCACTGAGCTAATGAAAACAACAAAAATTGCAGAAAAAAATTTAAAGATCCATTACCTACTGCAGCTCCAACACTCATTAAGGTTGCCATATCCTACCCTCTAAACTCTAAATTCACATGGTATTTTTAACCTGCATAAATATCGTAATCTTTCTCCCCTTTGCTCTGCCTTCCAACAATTTCTCACCTCAGACAACAAGTAAAGAGTTTTTAAAAATACCAAACATGTCCCCACACTGTGGATAAGCATGAAACTAATCTTTAAAGTCCATTCCCCACAAAAACCAAAGTAGTACAACATACACACCGAACCAGTTAGCGTGTTGAATGTTAAAAGCTGTTTGTAGTTCTGAAATCAGCATAGTCCCAGTAACTAAGAGCAACAGATACCTTAAACTAGGATGGAAATAGCATTCCATAAATATATCATTAGCAACATTACGCAGCTGAATGATCCCTGTCTACAGTTCGTGTAGGGATGCTCCATAATTAATGCTTTATTAAAACCGTTCTCTGAAGATCTGACTGAGAAAAGATCAGAATCAGAGCCAGCTGTGCTGTTTAATAGTCACTCTGAGAAAGGCGTGTGTGGAGGTGGGTTATCTGAAATTCTCCCTTCAACATTACATTCCTATCTTTGACATCTTGATTTTTTTTTCTCCTTTGTCTTAGTTTCTCCTACTTTTTAAGGCTAAAGAACATAGGACATTTAATTAATAACCAAAGAGTTTAAGAACATTGATGCTTAAGAGGCTGTGTTTCTATCAAACATTGATCCAGTTCATCCAGGAAGGCTTTGGGCTGTAGAATAAACTCCAGCGTTCATGCAATTGTAATGAAAATGCTTCTGCACCCATGTACTTTTTTGTGTCTAAACTGCTGTTCAGCACCCTGAATATTTCAAACATCCCAACTACAGTGGCTACGAAAGCCAAACGCAGGAAGAGCATGTATAGGAGCCCAAAATAAGTATTATAAGAATTTAAACACAAAATGACAAAGTGTCCTAATTTTGTCTTTCATAAGCAAAATAACTGTTCAGATTAGAAAAAAAAAGATAGCTAGTCTTAGATATTTATTCCCATTTCTGGATAGGTTTATTATCAATAGGCATATGTTTGCTGTTTATATTTTTTAAAGGAAACATTTTAAAAAATTGTAAGAAAAAGAAGACATTTGAAAGCCCACATCTAGAGATAATTAACATTGTGACCCTAGTTCCAAATCACCACTCATCCAAAAGTACATACACAGGCCACACCCACAATTTTACATATGGGTTCATGCTACAAATGCCTGGCTAGAATCTGTCTCCCAACCGAACACATGTGAATATCAAAGAAACAAAGAAAGGTTTCCATGTGAATATCGATCACACCACTTGCCTCACAAAACTCTATCATATGACTGGACCAATATTTCACTACCATTAACACAGCAATAAATTTTGAACATACATCTTTGCACATCCCCAATTATCCTACTTGTGATAAATCCCAAGAAGCACTTTTATCAAAGGGAATCTGCATATTGCCACATATTGCCTAACTGGATCCCAGAAAGAAGAACCTGCAGGAAATACAGTGCCATTTGGCTCCATACCCTTGCCAAGGCTGGGTTTTGTAAATTTTATTTTTTACTAGTATGCTGCAAATCTTAATTCCATTAGTCACTTCAACCATCTTTAGCATCCTTTGCTACTCAGCAGTTCTTCATTTTTACAAGTAGCAAAAATTCACCAGCCTTCATCCATAGTGCATAGTCTCTGCACGATACGTTACGTTTACAAAGTATTCCCCCAGTTCAAAAGAAACCATATTTTCTTTTTACACTCTTTTACCTTCATATTTTCCAACTACTTAAAATTTATTCTAAGATGTGACAAAAAGGATTAAATTTTATTTTTCAAATGGAAAGCTAACTGTCCAAATGCCATTTACTAAATAATCTATTTTTTTTTGATGATTTTAAATACTGCCTTTATTGTACACCAAATAACCACAATGTACTACTTATTGCTGGACTATCTATTTTGTTCCATTGACCGATTAAATAATTAAATGATTCGTTTAAAATCTATTCCAACTTCGAAAGGATGGACTGCCAGTGTCAAACTCTGCCTCCACCATTAATACTATGTATTATTTTGGATGAGGCACTACACTTCTCTGTGCCTTAGTTTCCTCATCAGTAAAATGGGCATAATGGTAACTACCCCAAGAGATCAGCAGATACTTGATCCCTCCCTTCAGGAATTTAGAGACCAAATGAAGCAGACAGGCATTTAATCGAATGGCCATAAAGTTAATGCACAATCACAAACCATGGTGAATGTAATAAAAGGAACCTGATCCAACCTACTAGGTCAGAGAAAGGGATTCCAATAAGTACCATCTGGATTAAAGTCTAAAGGATGAGTGGGAGTGAACTGGCTCCAAGATGACATGAAGTGGGCAGGTGGGGGGTGGGCTCAAACCCCTCGGCCAGCAGCTCTGCAAAGGCCTGGTTTCTTCTCAGCCTCAATTTCTCAGTTTAAAGACACAACCTCAGGGAAACACTCCATGACCACACATTTCTGTGAGACAGAGTTATGGTCTTTCGTAAGAAAGATAATGATGTAAAATCATATCATACAATCTTATTAAAGAGAAACTATTCCAGCTGGAGATGTTCCATGACCCTATCTTCAGTAAGACATGAGAAGTAGTTCCTTATCCTCAAAGCTATCCTCTCTGAGTAAGAATCTAAAGTGTCTGTGAAACCATAGCCTGCTCTTTTTTATGTACAAATAGTAGTACCCTGTTCACTTTTTGAATGATGCCAGCTGATGAGAGCTTCCCCAGCTGTACCTCACAGACAACCTTAACCTTTCTACATACTGAAAAGAACATGGTCTCTCTCCACAACAGAATGTCAGGTATGACCTCCACGTGAGAGTGCCCTTGCATTGCTCTTTGTTGCACCTGTGACAAATTCTAATTATATATTTGCATAATCATTGGCCTGTCTCCCACACTATACTGCCAGTTCCATGGTGGCAGGGAATGAGTATTTTATGCATCTCTCTATACCTAAAACTCGGCACAGAGCCTGGCAGGTAATGGATGAATGCCTACTGTTTGTAACAAATGGATGACCAGAGAACAGAGAGGGGGGAAACTGGCCCTCAGTCAGGGTGGAGAGGCCAGGGTCAGATCAGGTAGGCCCTTGCAACTCTCCAAGGAGAGTTTTTTAATCCAAATAATTTATAGAGTAGCTCATTAATGGATAGTGCCATAATCTGGTAAGAAAAACATACAAATCAAACAAACTCACAGCTCACTTTCTACAAGTAGTGTCCAATTACGAAAGAAGCATCTTGTAAAACCCTCACTCTTAAGAGAACCACCTAAGAAGCACATAGTACATAATACAGAATACATAAGTAACAAAGGTCCATTATGCTACATCTACCTTCATTCAAAAACCATTGTTACATAGTAATTTTTTTTTCTTTTTTTTTTTTTTTTTTTTTTTTGAGACTGAGTATCACTCTGTCTGCCCAGGCTGGAGTGCGGTGTCATGATCTTGGCTCACTGCAACCTCCACTGCCTGGGTTTAAGCGATTCTCCTGCCTCGGCCTCTCGAGTAGCTGGGATTACAGGCGTGTGCCACCACGCCCAGCTAATTGTTTTGTATTTTAGTGGAGACGGGGTTTCACCATGTTGGTCAGGCTGGCTTTGAACTCCTGAACTCAAGTGATCTACCCGCCTCAGCCTCCCAACGTGCTGGGATTACAGGCATGAGCCACCGTGCCTGGCTAATTATTTTTAAATGTTGATATCTGAAACTACTTTAAAAGGACCAAAACCTGAGGTTTTGCAGCAAATAAAAACATCAATTTGGTATATGCTTCAGCAGATTACTACACAAGAAAACAAATCTCTTGAAGCAGTCTCAACTGTTTCTCAACTTACAAGTTAACATTGTCCCCAGAAACATCACAAGATGCTGCAGAGGCTGGAAAAGTAAGCCTTACTCTAGAAATGATTTCACAGAAATTATTTATCTCAGGGGTCGAAGCACTTGCCATTGAAGCCATCAAAGAGTGGCAGTTCCTAGACAAAGCCAGACCTTCCATAAACGCATGCCTGTACACAGCAATCTACCACCATCAGCAGTCCGGTGGATCTTGCTAGACGTGTCCTCTCTGGGAGAAAGGCAAAAGTGGCCTGCCCATCTCATTACTGAGGCTGTGTTTCACGGTAGTGTTTTTTCCATTTTGATCTATTTTGTTTGGGTTGGTGAGAAGAATATATTATCATTTATGGTTTCCTAAACTTTGTATTTTCGCCTTCAAAATAGAAGCCTGCCAAAGACTGTTAACAATGTTCTGCATTCAAGTTCAACAGGGATCATTGGGAATGTCTCCTATCTTCTCAGGTATCACTCCCTCACTTCATTTTTTGTTTGCTTGTTTGTTTTGCTAGAGTGGCACTGCCTACAGGCTTTTTGCTGAGAAGCTAAGAAGTGACAGATGCCCTGGAGACTCCTGGCCTAAGGGCTGGAGAATGAGGCTGAACAGCCCACACCAAATTACCAAGAACATCTTACAGGTGCACTCCAATACACTATACACGTCTTAGCTGCCCTCTTTCCCTTTACGAAGAAACAGTGTCAATGCTATGACACTACTTTTCCTAGGGATAAGACTAGGGAACTGAAAAAAAATCTTCATTTAAAAGAAATGCCAGCAAAAGTCATTAGCAGCTGCTTATTTATAATGTTCGTACACTTCTCCTTGGTGAAACCAGAAAAGTAGCCATGCATTCAGAAGAAACCCCAGCAGCACAACTTAATTCAGGGTTCTATGGAGGGCAGGGCAGGTGTTCCCATAGTTTTAAGCTAAATGCCTAATGAAACAAACTGACATCTATTTATAGTTCTAGAACTTGGCTAGAAACTAGGTTTGCTCCTAGTCCCCATGATGGTTCCTAAAATTATTTCACTCCCTGTTTTCAACTTATCCTGAGAAAGTGGGGTTCAAGTAAAGATAATGAAGTGGAAAAAAATTTTTTAATATATCAAATTACCAAAGATAAGAAAAAAAATGTAGAAACACTAACTGCTCACCCATAAACCCACTGACCAGGAATAATCACTGTTCAAATGTTCATTTAAAAAATAATCTTACTGTAACAATATAGCATGGTGCCTGGTCTATAAATTCTCAGTGCATTTTGGCTACTATAACGGCTATATTTTTACAATATCAGGCTTACTATATATTACATATCTGCTTTATGGCCGGCTTTTTTCATTTTGGCAATAATCATGAATCTTTCCCTACTGCAATAAATATTGCCCTATAGATAAAACAACTGTAGGGATTTCACAATATTGACATACAGATTTACTTCCTTATCCCTTATTTAGGTTGTTTACAATTTTTCACCACAATAACTACTACAGTGAACAATCTTGTACATACTTATAAGTTGTACATACTTATACATTTATTTTCTGTGAATAGTTTCCTAAAAATAGAATTACAGGGAAAAGAACTACTGATCTCCAGAAGTGTTTTAACAGTTTACACTCCCGCCATAAATGGGGACTCATGTTCTCACACGCTTGCTAACCCAGAATGTTATTATCCTTTTCATCTCTGCCAATCTAAACAATGAAAAATGTCAGATACTGCTGTCTGATTTCCTTGATTTTTGCATTCGTATCTTGGCCACTTGTTCTTTCAAATACTGCCTTTCCATATTTTTGCCTAATTTTTCTACTAAAGTGTTCATTTCTTCTTCTTGGTGATTGCTAAGATCTTTTAGATATGCCCTGGTTTGATGTTTAAGATGACAATAGGACTCATGGTTAAAAACTACGGGCAGTTACTGGCTCTGAAACCAGGTGGTGTGGTTTCAATCCTGACTCTGCCACTGAAGCTGTATAACCACCTCTGTGCTTCAGCCTCCTCATCTGTAAAATGGGGATAATAGTGTCCACAGGGTTGCTGTAATAAATGAGTTAAAATAGTACCTAGGCTAGCCATCTGTACAATGAAGGAAGTTTATTTTAAACTTACAGACTTACAATTTTATGAGGGTGTGCTTTAAATTCTACATTCACTTTTAGAAATCTGTGATATATTTTAAGCAGAAATGAATACATCAAAAATATATGCATAGGACCCCCTTTTAAATATACATAAGGATCAATAGAAAGAAACAGGAACTACATATTCATTCAACAACTATCAATTAAATGCCCACTACAGGCTAGGAACTGGCAACAGAATGAAGTATAGAAAGGCAGGGTCCCTCTCTTTATACCCACCCTAGAGGACACCATCAAGGAGACTGGTGCTTGTCAAGCAGTGGGCCAAGCACTACACTTCACAGAGGTACAACAGGCAATTTTTTTTAATTTTTGTTTTAAGTTCCAGGATACATGTGCAGAACGTGCAGGTCTGTTACATAGGTATACATATGCCATGGTGGTTTGGTGCACTTATCAGCCTGTCACCTAGATTTTAAGCCCCATATGCATTAGCTATTTGTCCTGATGCTCTCCCACCCCTGCCCCACAGACCCTGGTGTATGTTGTTCCTCTCCCACAACACGCAATTTTCATTGCACACAGAAGGACATTTAACCCACACTAAATGAGGGAAGGGTAACCTCTCTGAGAAAATATCAAGCTGATAAATTAAAGTAGTGATTAATCAAATACAAAGTGGAAGGAAGGGAATTTCCACAGAGAGGGAAGAGCATGGTGGGAAGGCTTGAAAGGCAAGGAACACTGTATGGTAGAATTGCGAGATGTCACGATAACTAGCACAGCTACAGCTCAGGGTACATTTCGAGCGTGAGAGGAGAGTAGATCACTGAGCAGGACACAGACGACACTTCAGACTCCTGAACAGGACTCCAGAGGAACTTATCCTGGGAGCCATAAGGAGCCACTGAAGAGTTTCAAGAAGAAGAAAAAATGCTAGATTTGCTCTTTAGAAAAGTCACTATAGCCACACTAGATAATGAACCAGAGGGGAACAAGACCAGAAGCACACAATGTCAGAACCTAAAATCATGCCCAGGACCACATCACCTCAGCTGTGCAACCGAGAAAATGTGGGTGTGAGGAGGAAGAAGTTGAGACCAAATGACTAGTGACGGCCTGGGGTCTCGCAAGTGCTCAGAAGGGGAAAAGTAGGAGATCTGAAGTCTCTGAGCTTCTAATTCTGGGCTCCTATTGATCTTGTGCCACACAGCCTGATGATGGATGCTGCTGCACCGTTTTCTAAATTATCTCAAGAGCCTCCCTTAAAGAACATGTCTACCTCCTTTCTGAACATCAGGCACAGAACAGATGACTCAGTGCTGCTCTAACCAAATGACCTTCCTTTTTCTAAAATATAATTAAATACCCGTTATGGCCAGCAAACTCCTTGGTAGTCAGAAAAAGGTCAACCATTTCCATAGTCAAATTATGTATGGGAAGGGCCATGTTTTGAACAAGACAGCTGGTACAGACTTGTGTCCTTGTAAGGATGTAGAAAAAAAACAAACTCAGTTTCTCCTATTATATATATCTCAAAATACCCAGCAGAGACTATTTCTGTGACCTCTGGTCATCAAAATGTGGGGGATTTCTCCCTACCAGCAACCCATTCCACAGATGATTCCCCACTGGACAGCAGCTGGGTGTCCTCCAATTCAATTCAGTTCTGACACTACCTGGTGATAGCGTCAGATCCCACAGGGTGAGGGCTCAGTACCACAACTGGCTTCAGATGCCAGTCACAAGCACAGTCCTGTGCTTCTAACCTACCAGCTATAAATCAGGGTTCCCACAACCTCCTCCTGTGGTTCAACTAATTTGCCAGAGCAGCTCACGGAACTCAGGGAAACACTTACTTACGTTTAGCCATTTATTAGAAAGGTATTACAAAGGATACAGATGAACAGTCAAATGGAAGAGATGCATAGGTCGAGGTATGGGAGAAGCAGCCTGGAGCTTCCATAACCTTTCCAGGCATACCCTCCTTCAGGAACCACCACATGTTCAGCTGGGTGAAAATCCTCCCAAACCCTGTGATGTTGGATTTTTATGGAAGCTTCATTAAGTAGGCATGACTGATTAAATCACTGGCCTTTGGTGATCCACTTAACCTTCACCCCCTTTCCCCTCTAAGGAGGCTGGAGGGTGGAGCTGAAAGTCCCAACCCTCTAAGCATACATTGGTCTTTCTGGTGAATGGCCCCCAACCTGAAGCTATAGGAGTCCCCAGCCACCGGTCATCTCATAGCAGAGAAAAGACAGTTACCACTCTGGTGATCCCATAGGTTTTAGAAGTTTTTTTCTGTGAGGAAACAGGGAGACAAAATACATATTTCACAATATCACGGTCCTTAAGAACACTGAATCCCCAAATTAAAATATCCGTTTTATTCTTCTTCCATTCTAATTTAGTGAAGGAGGAAATCTCAGGGTATTGTTAGAATATCTACTACTTGTTTATTTGTTAATCTCCTGTTTTAACAAAGCCAGAATAAACCTCAAGCTCACAGATTTACTCAGGCAAGAGTATCCAGGACTTAGTTTTGTTTTATATGATAACTGATAGTGATTTTTCCATTTATGAAAATGATACAATGATTCAGTTTTAAATTATGTCAGTGTGATTATTAATTTTATGTGTCAACTTAACTGGGTTAAGCAATACCCAGATAGCTGGTAAAATATTTCTGCGTGTGTCTGCCAGGGTATTTCCAGAAGATATTAGCATCTGAATCAGTAGACTGAGCAAAGAAGATCTGAGGGCAGCAGACATCCAATCACTTGAGGGCCTGGGAAGAGCAAAAAGCAAATTTGCTCTCTCTTCTTAAGCAAGACTTCCATCTTCTCCTGCCCTTGGACATCAGAACTCCAGATTCTTGGGCCTTTGAGGTTGGCGCTTACACCAGCAGCTCCTCAGGTCCTCAGGCCTTTCGACTGGGACTGTATTACACCACCGGCTTTCCTGGTTCTCCAGCCTGCAGAAAGTATACTGCAGGATTTAGTCTCCATAATCACATGAGCCAATTCCCATAATAAATCCCTCTCATATATCTATACATCATGTTGGTTCTGTTTTGCTGGAGAACCCTAATATAGTCAGTAAACACGAACACAGATCGACAAAATGTCGTAAAGATACAACTGAATGATACACTTAGGAAACAGCCAAATTATTCTACCATATATGGAAGAAGCCTACGGAAAATGCCTACGTTCACCTGAGTCACTCACAGCAGCGACCACTAGACACAGTTTTATTGGACAGTATGAGCTTAGCAATGTTCCAGGCTTTACATCAGTAACTCCATCTTGGGCTACTGACTCCATGTTAAACTGCTGATGAACTTTGAGACCCAAAAAGGAACTGTGAAAAACATTCCTTCACAAACAACCGTGCTCTCACCACTACACAATACAAGTAAAACTGGTCCTAATCTTTACAAACCCTCTGAATATAGGTTTTTCCTGACTGACTGATGCAAATGTACCCTTCTACTACTGATCAAAGACTTCTCTGTTTAATACACCAATGAAACAACGTGACAAGCAACTTACATAATCTAAATAAGTTCTTATAAATAGCCCCCTTGCCCTTCTCGAGTGGTGCAATCTCTGACTGCTAGCCAGGTTGCAACCCCCATTCCTGCATAAATGCTAATTTACCTCTGACCTGTTGACCTTTTTTGGCGGTCACTGGAGGGGTGACAACACTAAGAATTTAGGTAATTTAGATATTATAAAGGGCAAGCCAGTATACATCATTTATCAGTATAACTCACTGCTTCATAAAAGGAGAAGAGGTAACAGTCATCAATTTAGGAAAACAATTGATATAGAGATTTTATGATAAGCTTTCTGTTTAAGACATGTCCTTTTATGTAAGGTGATTTTTTTTGGTGAAAATGTATCAAAATGCTTTAAATGTGTATGTCTTCAGACAAAGAAAGTAGCTTAAAGAGCTTGTAAAAAGTGAATTAAATGTTAGCCAGTCACAGTGGCTCATGCCTGTAATCCAAGCACTTTGAGAGGCCGAGGAATGCATATCACTTGAGTAGGAGTGCAAGACCAGCCTTGGCAATGTAGCAAGACCCTGTCTCTACGAAAAATACAAAAAAATTAGCCAGGAATAGTGATGTGAGCCTATAGTCCCAGTTACCTGGAAGGCTGAGGAGGGAGGATTCAGCCTGGGAGGACGAGGCTGCAGTGATTCGTGATTACGCCACTGAGACAGAGTGAGACCCTGTCTCAAAAACAAAATAAAGCAAAAATGAACTAAATGCACCTTAATGATCACAAAAATATCTTCTGAACAACGTAAGTTGCGTAAAGAATGACATTCTAGCTTTTCTCGGAGCTAGGAAAAAGGAGCTTTCCATGTCTAGAACACAGGGATGATGAGCACTATAAATATCTCTGGAAAATCTGGACTAGGTTTAAGGTGAATATGATGACCAAAAGGTGAAAAATCCAAAGATTTTATATTTATGAGCTTCAAATGGCCCAAAATACATAGAGCATAATGGATGAGATGAATGGAAAAGAGAACAAGGGACAACAATTTCACTGTTTGTTAAACTTAATTAAAAAGTGAAATGGGAGATAGAACTTAAGTGCAAGGTTGATCATAAGAAGTAGAAGATCTCTGGACAACAGGCTATTAATATTAATCAGTAAACTCTTAACTACAGTATTGACGAACACCTCCAGAAAACACTTCCTTTATCCAGTGAATTAGAGGATGACGATGTGCGATGGCCACGGCAAAGGGTTTGTAGGTCCTTCCTGCCCAGATGCAGCCACTTAAGCAGTAAAATAATGAATGGTATAAATTCAACCATCAAGCCACTGTACACAACATTAACTCAACAGAAAGAAGCACATTAGGGTCACCTCAGTGAGCAGCATATGCAGAAAATGACAACAGAAGTGAGAGGTGTGTCCTCCCTGTAATCAATTTCTATAGGACACTTCTCCTTCAGGTTACTTACCACTCAGATACAAAATCAGGCCTCACTATTCTCTCCCTGGCCAAGCTGTTCAACTGACACCAAGTCCCTAAAATATATCTCAGGATGCCAGACTTCATGCCTTCCAAATTGTGTCTGGCATCGTCTACCACATGTACCTAGAAAACCATTCAGGGCTAAGGATCCATGAATCACATCAAAGAGCATGGGGTTAACACATCACAGACAATGGCCCACATGCTACGGGGCCCACGACCACCCTCACCCCTGCTGTTTACACCACAACACACTTCAAGTGTGTTACACAAATCTGCAATCCTCAACAACATAATGAACCACTTCAAAGTACCATGTAGCCATCTAATGTGCCTGTACTAGGTAAGGGCATTTAACTCTCTGTGTTGGTGTCAGCCTTCCCCAAGCACAAAAACAGATGTAGGGTTAACAGTCAACTCCTCTACTCTCACTGAAATCCCTGCCACACTGTCAGAGACTAAGAATTCAGAAACTTCTTTGCAGATCCGTAGTGCCCCTATTCCAAGGTTAGTGAAGTTGTCACTGTTCCACCAGCCCACCAAGCTAAGGTACTGCTCAGCAAGTACTGAACAGTGCCATTGTTTAAAACTCATCCGCAAAACAAAACAAAACAAAACAAAACAAAAAACTGATCAGGGGCCACAGAAATAAACTTGTGCCTCATCAAAGAAAAACATCTAAATATCAAAAAGCCCAAGCACTGTAGGAAAAAATCTATAAAATATAAAATATATTTAAAAGGCATACGGGCCAGGCATAGAGGCACATGCCTCCGGAGGCGGAGGTGGTAGGATTGCTTGGGCCCAGGGGATTGAGGCTGCAGTGAGATGTGATCGCGCTATTACACTCCAGTCTGGGTGACAGAGTGAAATGTTGTTTCAAAAGGCACATGGAACATATTGAGCCGTAGGTATTAAGAAAAGACTTATTCAGCAAACTAGACTTAAAATTCATACAAGCATATGCATGTTGTGTAGGTACATATGCACATCTACATACACCTACAAGCTCACAAATACATTAATATACAGACACACAATTAATTAATTATAGGCACAGTAATGGCAAAACTCCTAGCTTTTTAACCAAAAACCCACTTTTACATCCTGGGCACATAGCTAGGCTTTTCTCTTAGAGAAAAGGCTTAACAAGGCCCACAGAGGGGCCATGTTACAAGTTCCAGCCAACCAAACATAAACAGAAGGAACTATTCCTTCTCTTCGTTGTCAGCTGTTGTATAACAAATTACCACAAATTTAGCAGCTTAAAACAATACCCATTTATTATCTTACAATTCTCTAAATTAGAAGTCTGGGCCTGCTTAACTGGGCTGCCTGTTTAGAGCCTCACAAGGCCAAAATCAAGGTGTTGGCTAGACTGGGCTCTTATCTGGAAGCTGGGGGCAAGAATTCCCTACCCCTCAGATTCTTGGCAGAGTCTAGTTCTTTAAGGCTGTGGGTCTAAGGTCCTTATTTTCCTAGGTGGTCATCATTCAAGAGCTGCTCTCTGCTCCTAGAGGCTGCTGCATTACTACTCACATGGCCCCTCCCTCTTTAAAGCAACAACAGCATGTCCAGTCCTGCTCATACTTCCAGTCTGTCTGATTTTTCCTTCTGCTACCAGCCAGAGAAAATATCCTGCTTTTAAAGGGCTCATGAGATTAGATGAAGTCCAATCATATAATCTCCCTTTTGTCTTATAAAGTTAAAATCTCAGGAATAACATCTTTTCAAATTGAACATTGCACCCACACTCAAAGGGGAGGAAAGTACACAACAGCAAGAGTCACCAACATTCATAGCGTTCTGTCTACCATATTCCTCTTCCAGGCCTGGCTTATGGATATCTCCTATGCTTGTTCAAACATACTCTTTCCCTTTGGCAACCTTGAAAACCATGTGTTACAGACGGCAGAACCCATCCAGGGTCATCCTGAGTCCCTGAAGCAAATAATGGGAAATATAAATGAAAAAGACTTTGAGCAACAAAGTACCATTAAGACTTCTCGGCTAAGCCAAAGTATCAGGCCCTCTTGCTAAGTTCAGAGTAACACAACCAAGTCTACTGGTTGAAAATTAGGTCGAAAAAAGAATTTCCATCATCAAAATTGGCAAATGAAACTGACAAGAAGAAAACAGATCAGAAGCCTATTAAGTTGAAGTTTTTCTGTTTTTTGCTTTTAGTTTTTTTGAGACAGTGACTCACTCTATTGCTCAGGCTGGAGTGCAGTGGTACCATCTGGCTCACTGCAACTTTCACCTCCCAGGTTCAAACAATTTTCGTGCCTCAGCCTCCTGAGTAGCTGAGACTACAGGCATAGGCCACCATGCCTGGCTAATTTTTGTAGTTTGAGAAGGGGCTTCACCATGATGGCCAGGCTGGTCTTGAACCCCTGGCCTCAAGTGATCTCCCCACCTCAGCCTCACAAAGTGCTGGGATTACAGGCATAAGCTACAGCACTTGGCCAGAAGCCTAGTAAGTTTCTGAAGAAATTTCATTACTCACATCAACCATGGGTAGTTAAAAGCCTGTGACTGTAAAACAGTCCCCAAATTTAAATAAACAGGAAGTTGACTGAAAAAGTTATGCTGTTCCCAAAGAGGGCACATTTCTTCTCACCCTCCTTAGACCTGGCCAAATACATACAAGAAAGAACAAAAGAGTTATTCCCAGATTGCAGAGCCAGATTGCAAAACCAAGGAACTTCCTCTACCGGCAGGCAGGGGACTCCACGATGCCCCCTGCAGGATGCCATCATTATTACAGACAATAACTGTCCTGACTCCCCTTCTTTCCTTTCCTCACTGGGATCGTTCACTGTGGACATTATTTCCTGTTTTTTTGTTTTGTTTTAGGTTTTTTTGTTTTGTTTTGTTTTGTTTTGTTTGAGACAGTCTCGCTCTGTTGCCCAGGCTGGAGTGCAATGGCATGATCTTGGCTCACTGTAGCCTCCACCTCCCAGGCACAAGCAATTCTCCTGCATCAGCCTCCTGAGTGGCTAGGATTACAGATGCACACTACCACGCCTGGCTAATTTTTGTTTTTTTAGTAGAGATGAGGTTTTGCCATGTTGGCCAAGCTGGTCTCAAACTCCTCAAGTGACCTGCCTGCCTCAGCCTCCCAAAGTGCTGGGATTGCAGGCATGAGCCACCACACCCAGCCGATTTCCCATACATTTAAAAGCATAGGCTGACTATCTGCTTTATGTTTCTTTCAAGCGTTACTCTGTGGTACGGTTTGGCTCTGTCCCCACCCAAATCTCATCTTAAACTGTAGTTCCCATAATCCCCATGTGTCATGGGAGGGACCTGGTGGGAGGTAACTGAATCATGGGGGTGGTTACCTCCATGCTGTCCTCATGATAGTGAGTGAATTCTCACGAGATCTGAAGGTGTTATAAGGGGCTTCCCCCCGCTTTGCTCTGTACTTCTCCACGCTGCCGTCATGTGAAAGCCATTTTTGATCCCCCTTCCACCACGATTGTAAGTTTCCTGAGACCTCCCCAGCCATGCAGAACTGTGAGTCAATTAAACCTCTTTCCTTTATAAATTACCCAGTCTCTGGTATGTCTTTATTAGCAGCATGAGAACAGACTAATATATACCTTGATATTGAGATATTTCTCAGCATTATAAAACTGTTTCCATTAATATCTATGGGGAAAGGTTAGTTTGAACTATAAAAAAGATATTTCTATTTTTTGTATATATCATAATTCAAAAGGATCCAGAAAACACTGCCTAGAGGTCCTTCAGTGTCCTAAGTACCCAAGCAAACCTCCATGGAGCTGTGGGTTCTTCACAAGTATTACTAACAGCTTCTCCATATTCATCCCTACTATATACAATTTGACCCGGTGGGGAGGGAGATTAGGGTAGAGCAACTACAACATCATATTTGGCATTTAGAAGTTGTACTAAATGTAAAACCTTCATAAATAGTGAAGTTATTTCCTGAAGCATTTGTCATCAGCTAATGATTTAGTACAGCATGAAAATATTTTGCTGGTAGAACGTAAAAGACTTGGCAGGGTCTCACAATCATGGTATTTTAATAAGTATAGTTATAGCTCTCTTTTTAGTCTTTATTATCCATCAGATACCATGTGCATCATTCTTAAGCTTTTGGGCTCCTTAAGTGTTTATGGAAACAAAGAAATTCTAAACCAAAAACACTGAGAAGGGTTGTATTACAAAGGTTCAAAACTTCATAGTTTGTCTACTGCTGTCTCAACATTCCTTCCCACATACACTAACTGTGAACACCCTACCCAGGTAACCAGGTGCACAAGTTTGATAAGGTTGGCCCGTACCACAAGTTCACCTCTCTGTCTTCTTTTGACCACGACCTACCAATGCACCAATGCAAATGCACCAAATGCACCAAAATGCACCAGTAAAATCCCTCCCCACCTTTTCCTGTGAACTGCACCGAGACCACTAGTAAAGGCACTGGCCCACAGTCCTTGCTCTCTCTGCTCCCACCTGTTTCCCACCTGCTTAGGTGATCCTGCTCTGAGCTGTTACCTCCACCTGACATGTGTCCCCCTCCTATCCTCCTATACAGTGCTACTGTCATTCTAAGACCCGTGAGTATAATAAACTCTGTTTTCTTGAGCCTCTCCAGTGTCCCCTCTTGTGGCTACACCTCACTGACCATTACCTAAAAGAATACAGGACAAAGGAGTAAAAGAACAAAAAGAGAAAAAAGGAGGCCAAAAAATCCACTGACTTCTTACCCACTTAGCGTCTCCCCTATCTGGCCTTAAATTCAGAAGAATTGCTCATCCCAAGAAAGGCCCACCAGGAATCCACCTTAAAGTTTGAAGCAGTTCCTAAACTCCATCTCCTCACCTAATTCTCATTATTCATTCGTCAGTGTGTGCTGCCCTTCTCTCTCCGCTGCCTTAAGCTACTCCTCTGAAGAAAGCCCTCGGGTTGCTTGACGCCCTGAGACTCTGTATGCAGCACAAGAAGCTTGGCAGAATGGAATTTGCTCTGTAAGCTTCAGCTCCCCTCCACTGAATATTAAACCTCTCCCTTCCACCATGATATCTGTCTCAAAACAGTCACCATTTGCCCCAACCAAGTCTTGCCATTTTTTAGGGCACTTCTAATTAATTTGCAGGCTACTTTAAAATTTTCCACGTAGACTGAAACCAAAATTCATATAAACTCAATTTAAAACATTAAAGAATCACTACAGGAAAAAAGCCTGCAAAAATACAACTGTTTCAACAACACAAACTTCAATCAAGAGGACTCTCAGTCTAAAGGGAAATCATTTTCAGTCACCATTTTCTTTTCATATACCCCACAGGCCTATGTGCCAGTGTATCATCGTATCGATGACTTCAAGCTCATTAACATTTTGTTTTACATGGTTCAGGTGATCCTTATTATGCAAGCATGGCACTCTCACAAGCATTATCTCATTCAATCCTGACACCTCTGGAAAGGTTTTTTATATTTGATTGCTGCTAAAACTAATGCAGAGAAGGCTGCATTTTGATCAGGCATCCTAAAGCCCAGTAACAGAACGGGAGTGATGGTATTGTAAGAAACACTCACTTTCTCCTGATGACATGATGAATTTATTCATTTATTTATTTTTGAGATGGAGTCTCACTCTATTGCCCAGGCTGGAGTGCAGTGGCACCATCCTGGCTCACTGCAACCTCCGCCTCCTGGGTTTAGGCAATTCTCCTGCCTCAGCCTCCTGGGTAGCTGGGATTACAGGCATCTGCCACGACGCCCAGCTAATCTTTTTGTATTTTTAGTAGAGACGAGGTTTCACTGCACTGATCAAGCCGGTTTTGAACTCCTGACCTCAAGTGATCCAACCGCCTTGGCCTCCCAAAGTGTTGGGACTATAGGAGTGAGCCACCACGCCCCACCGTATTTTTACTTTTTGGGAGGAGGGAGGGGCAGCAATTAGGAATTTATTTAAGAATGTGGTGATAGGCTAAGGACATTCTCCCTCAGAAAAATGCATGTATAAAATGTGACTTATAATTTTATAAAATATATAGGCCCCTTGCAGCCTATTAGAGACTACTGGCTAAGAATCTGATAGGGTACGGGTGTAGAAATCCTGGGTCAAGCAACAAGCCACAGCCAAGATTTTAAAGGCAGCAGAGAGTTGACTGATTAGAGGCAATTAAAAAACTGAAAACCTCACTGATATAAAGTCATAACTAATTAGCTATTTAATCCAATATCTTAGCAAGTTTAACATTTCACCAAATCAACAAATGCATGAAAAGATTTATGTAATGGTCTCCTGAGCAAAGCATCTATATAAAATACAGCATTCTCAATGAGGAAATTAGGTAAAACAAAAAGACATAGAACACAAACATAATGAAATTTTCCCAGTTATGGAATCCAAGTGTGACAAATAAGCACATACCAGACTGTATCATAAAACCCAGACTACCCAAATTAATTTTATCATTTAAAAAAATCAGAAAACACAGTTTATTATAGGTATATTTCTGTCTTAGTCTGTTCAGGCTACTAACAAAATACCTTAGATGGGGTAATTTATAAATAACATAAATTTGCTTCTCACAGTTTGGGAGGCTAGGAGTCCAAGATGAAGGCACTAGCAGATCTGTGCCTGGTGTGCGCCCACCCTCTGCTTCAAAGATGGTACCTTGTTGCTAAACCTTCACACGGTGGAAGGGGACAGGGTGACCCTTTCAACCTCTTTTAAGAGAGCACTAATCCCATTCATGACTCAATCATGAGTGCTCTCATGACTTAGTCACCTCCTAAAGGCCCCATTTCTTAATACTGTCACATTGGCAGTCAAGCTTCAACACATATATTTTAGGGGGACACAATCAGACCTTAGCAATATACTAACCAACTCATTAAAAAAGAAGAAAGTATATCTTTTTGATGCAATAGAAAATTATATGTTATTTACAGGCTGAATTGTCCTCTTAGATGTTGAATCAAATATAGAATAGTGTGGTTAATCCTTTTATGCAAATAATGACTTATGGATTGAACTGTGCTCCTCCCAAAATTCATATTAAATTCCTAATTACAGTAGCTCACAATACAACCTTATTTGGAAATAGGGGCATTGCAGATGTAATTTTTTCTTTTTTTTGAGAGGGAGTCTCACTCTGTTGCCCATGCTGGAGTGCAGTGGCGCGATCTCAGCTCACTGCAAGCTCTGCCCTCCGGGTTCACGCCATTCTCCGGCCTCAGCCTCCTGAGTAGCTGGGACTACAGGTGCCCGCCACCACACCCGGCTAATTTTTTGTATTTTTAGTAGAGATGGGGTTTCACTGTGTTAGCCAGGATGGTCTCGATCTCCTGACCTCGTGATCCGCCTGCCTCAGCCTCCCAAAGTACTGGGATTACAGGCGTGAGCCACCGCACCCGGCTGGGCATTGCAGATGTAATTATTTAAGATAAACTCATACTGGGAGTAGGATGGTCTTGCCCAACGCTATATGACTGAGGTCCTTACAAAATGGGGAAATTTGGACACTGAGACACACACAGGGAGAATGTCATGTGAACGTGAAGGCAGAGACCAAGGTGACGTATCTACAAGCCAAGGAAGCCCAAAGATTCCCAACAAAGCACAAGAGCTAAGAAAGTAGCCTGGAACAGATCCTGTCTCATACTTCAGAGGGCTCATGGCTCTACTGGCACTTTGGTCTCAGACTTCAAGTGTGCTTATCTCAAGGAGTGGGAAACAATACATTTCTGTTGTTGAAACCACTCAGTTTGTAGTACTTTGTTACAGCAGCTCCAGCAAAATCATAAAATGACCTAATATATTTTACTTTATAATAGACTTTTAGATGTTATTATAAAGCCAAATGTGTACACATCATATGCACGATAGAGTGAATTTTTAAAAGTACAGATTTTGTAGGAGCTTCATGTTCACTGGAAACAGCTATTTTTAACTAAGTTGCTGCCAGTTTAAAGCAAGTGAAAAAAAATTGACGTGACTTTTGTAAAATGAAATCTCAATATGAATAAAACTCACTAAAAGAGCAATACAAGATCATTTGCCCTTTTTTACAGTAAAAAAGAATAATCTTTATGAGCAATTAAGTAATGAAGTATATGAAAATAAGATGATCAATTTTTTGTATCTTTATATATTTTCATGCGGAAAGGATTTTCTCCTCTAATAAATATTACTCGGCAAAAGCATTTTTTACCTCCAAATCGTAAATATATTGAAAATAACTGTCAGCAACAAGGTAGAAATAATCAATTTTAATATAAGACAACAGTTGTAACACATTTAATCAGAAAGTCCAAGTACAAACAATATACTTTTATTAACATAAATATCATCCCTTACTAACACAAGCAAAAAAGCTCAATTCCATAGAAAGAAACGTTTGCCTGAACAGACTCCTTCCACTTATAAACCCAGACTACGGGCTAGGTGCGGTGGCTCAGCCTGTAATCAAGGTGGGCAGATCACCTGAGGTCAGGAGTTCAAGACCAGCCTGGTTAACATGGCTAAACCTTGTCTCTACTAAAAATACAAAAATTAGATGGGTGTGGTGGCAGATGCCTATAATCCCAGCTACTCGGGAGGCTGAGGCAAGAGAATTGCCTGAACACAGGAGGCAGAGGTTGCAGTACGCTGAGATCGCGCCATTGCACTCCAGCCTGGGCGACAGAAGCGAAACTCTGTCTCAAATAAACAAACAAACAAACAAACCCAGGCTATATTATCCAGCACATCAGTTCTCAAAAGGAAGTAATTCTAGGTCTAAAGCTTCTCTGTAGATAACATCAGGTTCACGGACCTGCATGGAAAAAAATCGCTAAAAAAGTAGGACAGGACTATTTCTGTAATTTTTTTGTCACATGCAAACATTAACACAGATATTACATACCCTCCTAAATATACATATGCACAGAACAGTAACCTGTGCCTTAGACTTTCTAAGAGTGTGCTACACTAAGTTATGGATAAGAGATCACGTGCTGCTTCACCTTTCAAATAAAAGGCTTTTCAGTAAAAGGAAGACAATGACGCAGTGATTCTGCATTTGGATTCGGTGTGATAAAAAGTAACTGTATCGCATCACACGCTGACCTTCTCCAACCTTTTAATTTCTTTCCTAACACAGTTCAAATTATTTTTTCTACACTTTAGAGCTACATAGAACTTCAAGCTTTAGCTGAAATGGAGCCTTCTAATTATTTTTTAAGTTGGAAAAACTAAAAAGTCTAGCTTGGGTAACTTCTTCATAGCATAAGGGGTAGTATTTTATACTAATAAAAATATCCTTAATGTCAACAAATATCATTTATTGAACACTTTTTACGTGTGTTCTACACACTCGTTTCTCTTCACCTCAACCCTGAGAAATGGAAATTATCACTTTAGCAAGGACAGATTCAGAAGTTAAATACTCTCTCAAGGTCAGAGGCAGTAGAGGCAGGATTCAAACCTTAGCCTTTCCCACTCCAAAGCCAGGACTTTTAATTGCCTTTGAGGGCACTAAGCTTTGCAAAAGAAATCTATGGAATCAAAGTGGAAAAAAGACGTCGTGTTGGTAAACGCAGTATTGTTGAGGTATGCTATAGAGAAGTGACCAACTGAGCAATCAAAAAGGTTAGTAATATCGAAGAAGTCCTTCCAGAGAATTCCTGGGCAGCACATATGCTTGGTTCTGTAAATCCGAAAGAACTTGCAGTATAAAGTTATTAGAAGCCTTCCAAACTACATCAACAAACAAAGCACTTACTTTCATAAACATGTCTGGCAGAGAGGTCACAGATAACTCCAATTGTAATAGAAAAGCAAAAATAATTACATTAGGAAACATTTTTAAATAGTCTTACTTTTCCTGATTTCCTAAGTTGACAGGTATAATTGATTCTATAAAGGCAAGTCTATGTGATGAAGATGATGCACATGCGTGGAAACACACACGATGTGAATTTCACGCTACATCTGTCACCCTAAGTTAACCAAGGTTCTGTAAAACACAACCCTCACCTTTTCTGGATGTGGTTCATAACAGAGCTGCCACTGGGGTAGCCCAGGAAAAACCTCACTACTTCCGAGAAATTATGAGAAAGCTCATGAATTAAGGCTAACCTATGAAAAACTATTTAACACTAAATTATGAAAAACATTTCGAGGTAAGTCATCAAAATCCTTAGCTAAAGATCCCGTAAATTTGAACCTGTTTCGGAAAGACAAAAAATTAGTAATCACACACATTATGTAAGAAATAGGTCACAGCATAAGTATTCGCTTAATTGTCCCTATGTAAAATTCTTCGAGTCCAATGATTTTAATTATTAGAATCTAAATTAATTAGTTTTATTACAGTCACAACCTATTAACCCCATAAAGAAAAATGGGCACATCCACGATGTCAAATGTTCATTAAAAACGATTTAAAATACATGATGATTTTAAGTCTTCAACAATTTGGTTGCTGAAGGGAAATATTTAAGACCCGCAGACTGTGGTCATGCCCTGGCCTCAAAGGAGTTTGACGACCGAGTTCTCCGGGGAAAAGTTAATGTATGCGAGTCTCCAAAGGAAGCCCCCAGCCTTCCGTTCCTCTGGAGCCTGCGGGCGGCGGGGAAGGAGGGTTCTGACCACAGAAGGGAAAGGAGCGCAGACCGCCGGCCTCCGCGCCGCCACCCCCAGTGCGGCCACCGCTCACGCCAACACATCCCGGGACAGCCGGGCGCACCGACTCCGCAAGGTCACCCGGGAAAAGGCGACTTTACATAATCCCCGCCGCGCCGCCCGGGCAGCAGTGCAGCCGCGGTCCCCTTCCTGCAACACGGGCGCGAGGTGATGCGGGGGCGGCGAGCGGCGCAACCAGGCGGGACGCCGGGGACCCGCGGGCAGGCAGCGCGCACCAAGCCGGGGGTGGGGAACCGAGGGCGGACGCCCAGCCTGGGGATGCCCCGAGCCGCCGCCTTGGCTTGCGAGGCGGGGCGCGGCCGGCGCGGGCGAGGCGCGGTGCCGAGGTCCCCAAGCTACCGCCGGACGGCCAGCGCCGAGCGCCCCCCTCGCAGCTTCGCCCCGGACTGCCCCGGGACGCACCTGCCACGCGCCTTACCTGAGTGGCTTTGTGGAACTGCTTCTTAAGCCCGGCCACCGACATGGTGCAGGAGGCCGCGCTGGCGGCTGCGGTGCGGGAGGGAGGCGGCGGGGCGGGACGGGAGGGCCGAGCGGGGCGGCGCGCTCGCCTGGCCGCCGCTGGTCGTGCCGCCGCCGGGGCTGTGGGCGCGAGGGCGCGGAGCCTAGCAGGACGCGGGCTCGTGCGGAGAGACACTCTGACGTCAAGGGCGGGTGACGCGGCCTCTTAAAGGGGACGCGGGAAGCCCCGCCCCAAGCGCGGGAACGCCCGGGCAGGTGCTGTGGCGCGCGGTACCTGGGCTCCGGCGCCCGCTGCGAGGATGTGGCTCAGCGGCACCCGCGGGTGGATCCCCAGTCAGCGGGCCGAGGACGTCCTCCTGTCCCGGGGCTGGTGTTCCTGCCCCCGGGGGCTGCGGACGGGTCGCTGCAGATTGGCAGCGCAGGCACCCGCACGACTCAGGTGACTTGCTGGGCTTCCAGGTGGCCGCGGCGGCGCTGCCTGCAGACGGCTCTCCTCCCCTTTGAGCCTGGCCTCTCTGCAGCCGCAGCCCGAAAAGGATTGGCCTTCTTTCTGGACTAATGAATAAGTCATTGCTCCTTCTATGCCTTGCCGTGACTGGTTGGTCACAGAAAACATTTCTCTGCCCTAGTTTCAATATCCCTTAAGCCTATCTTACCTTAGGGAAAGCCACACACGGTTTTTCCCCCTTGTCTGATACAATTTAATGACTTAAAAGAAGAACAGGAACCCTTAAGCCTGGACAGATAAATAGAATTGAATTGAAGTCTTACTACAAACTAGCGTTTAATCATCTGGTTACAGAAATGAAAAAGCCCAAATGTGAACTTGGTGTTATGCTTGTGGATTTAGGGTTTCTGATCCGATAAAAATCAAAATATAATGTGAAAAAGCATGATACGAAGTTATATATAGATACTTCATATGTAACTAAGGAGGCATGACTGGCTAAAGTGAAACTGATAGATGACTTGGGAGCAGAGCAGCACCAAATGCCTTCTGTGCTCCGGTACTTAACCAAATCTGGTTTTTCTAGGACTGAGGAGCTGGTCAGAAAAAACTTAGACGCTGTCCCCGTATGTGGACCAACGTGATAAGAAGGAGAAGCCAAGATGGCAGAAATTGCCAAGGATGCGTAGAGACAGAAAGGCCAAATGGGAGTCCTAGAAATACTTTCCCTGTCTCCACAACTCCTGCCGTCTGATAGGAACCACAGACCCACCCCGACTCTTCTAGGCACTGCAGCTTGGGCACAGGGTGAACACCTGATATAAAAGGGTCCTCCATCCATAGAGCTACCAGTCATGGTCCTTATTGATAATGTGAACTGACACACACAAAAGCAGAGTCAAGCAGTGGTGGGCACTGGGGCAGTAAAGGTATGGACTAGGGACACGGGCTGCAGAGAGAGGCAGATGAAAGGAGCTATTCTCCGTGTGGTAGCCCTTACCGCTGTTCATATACCTTTCCCTACATGGCAGAATTGCACTTTCCAAACCTCTTAAGTGGAGGCATGGTTACAAGTTTTGACTAGAGGGTTAGGAGGAAAAGTGACTATCACTTCTGCAGAAGCAATATGAGATGTGAGTATGAGATGCTGCAAAGCTCTCTTTTCCTCTGCCATAATATTCTAAAAAGCTGTGGTCTGCCAGCCAGGATCCAGAGTGAGACTAAAGCAGGGCAGAGTCCCCAGCTGATGTTCAATGGGCATGTAGCATCAGTGAGAAACATGAGTAATTTTAATCCACTGAGGCTCTGGTTGTTAGGAATAAACTTTTTTCTCTATGTTTCCAATTTTTAAAAGGCTACCAATTACTTGCATAATAGAAAAAAAAAGCATTTTATAGTTAATTTTTACTACCGGGTCCCTGATCTGAACAATGAAACGTTTTCATAAGATAGATCTTGGATGAAGCTGCCAAAAGATAGAGCAACTGATCTACAAAGTAGAAGGGCCTGGGATGGATAGGAGCTCTGCTCTCTAACCAAGAAAGATGTGAAATGGGGGCCTGAATCGCCTCCTTGGAACTTTGAATACTTAACTGAGCCCTACATTATACAAAAGGCAGCTTCTATCTTTCCCTGGTTCTTCATCCACCAACTTAAAGTCTCATGCTGCTTAACTTCAAAGAAACTACCTTGGGAGAAAAAAAACGACTTAAGGGCATTAAATCCTTTGGAAACCATTGATTCAGTCTCCCAGGCATCCTCTGCACCTCATCTGATATGGTTTGGCTGTGTCCCCACCCAAATCTCATCTAGAATTGTAATTCTCACAATTTCCATGTGTCGTGGGAGGAACCCAGTGGAAGTGATTGAATTATGGGGGTGGATCTTTCCTACACTGTTCTCGTGATAGTGAATGAGTCTCACGAGATCTGATGGTTTTTAAAACGGGAGTTTCCCTGCACAAGCTCTCTTCTCTTGTCTGCTGCCATGTGAGAGGTGCCTTTCACTTTCTGCCATGATTGTCAGGCCTCCCCAGCCACGTGGAACTGTGAGTCCAGTTAAACTTCTTTCTTTTGTAAATTGCCCAGTTTCGGGTATGTCTTTATCAGCAGCGTAAAAACGGACTGATATATCATCTAAAGCCAGCATTTATATTGAAGCCACAATTTATGCCTTTAAAGACCTTTGAGATGTCACCTTTGAAGAAATGTGTTAAGCTCCTCGTACTAGCAAGCATCATGGTAGGAGATGCTGGGACTCAGAAGGGAAGGTATCAAGACATGTGTGGGCTAGACCTTGAATCCCAAGGGATTTCCAGACCAGTAATTTGAAAAAATCTTCCTATGGACATTTATTGTTACTTGAATACAGAGGAATAAATACCCCAGACACTGAGCAATTCTAAACATGGATGCTGTCTTTGGTTGCAAAGAATCTTCAATAGAGGCTTTGGAGAGAAATGCAGAGAAAGGGGAATCAAAAGTCAATGAGGAAGAGCTTTGTTTGGTAAAAGGTTGTTGTAATTCAGCATGCTGCCCTAGTCTCCCGAGATAAAAATCAATGTAAAATGTTAAATAAGCCTAGATCCACTCAGGAAAGTCCCAATTAAATGAAACCCCCACACAATACCAGCTCACTAATTGGGCAGTAAATTTGTGGTCAGCAATAATCCCATCACATCATTCATGCACTATTTCTCCTTGCATTATGTTAAAGCTTCCGGCAAATACCAGACCTCTCATTTGCACAGAGCTGCTGCATCCCTGGCACCTTTCAGAGGGTCCCTAGCTTCAAGGAGGCAGAGGAAAAGCAGCAGCATTCATCTTTCTGAGCTTCAACCCCTGTCACTGTGCCTCTGGCTCATACCGGGGCAAACTACCCCTGACTTAATGTGTAAGCTCATTAAGCACAAGAGACATTGCAAAGCAAAGGCATTAAACTCCAACTTCTTATTTTAGAGATGAGAAAACAGAGGCAATGAAAGGAAGTGACTTATCCTTACTTTTTCTACTCTAGCCTTTAGCCTCAATTCAGGGTAGAGCCTCCAGTCAGTGTTAATAAATAGAAAAGGAATGAATGAATGAATGAATGAATGAATGAATGAATAAAAGAATGAACCATTGTATCATTGACACTGATGCTTTCTTCTGACCACATTGGATCTGATGTTCAAAAGCCTTCACCAGATACTAAAACCTTGATTGTGCATGACCCAGACAGTTGTTTCAGGGTGAGTGGCACTTAACGTAAGATTTTGTGCCTTTGGATGCGACCAGTAGCATTGAACCCCCTACCCAGCTAGGGCAGGGCTAACATGCCCTTTCCTAGAGAGTAGAAAGCAAGGGAAAGACCATCTTTGTTTCCTTGCTTCCAGTTTTGTCATCTACCACCCACTTTCCAACAGATACACAGAGAGAAGCATTTTTTTTTTTAACCTCTTTTGAAGTGGATGTGTGGTCTTTCTGCCAGGGATGGCCATCTTCCCCACCTTTCCTTCTCTCCCATATAGCCCTCCTCCCTCCAAAGTACAGGGGCCTCTCCCTGCAAAAACTTCCTTTTCACCTAGCTAAACCCTTTTAACCCAATCACAGAGGAGAAGAAAAGGCTTAACCAAGTGGGTGACTCATGTCAGACTCTTATATCTGTACCACGGTCACTATTTCCATTCCAGTTTGAAATAGTTCTAATTTCTCCACAAAATCCTGCCACCTCCAGTGCCCATTTGCAGTGTTTTTCCTTTGAAGTCTTTCCCCATCCTTTTACCCTCATGTCCCCTCTTTATTTTTGAGGCCTCAGCCCTGATTGTGTTGTATTTGGTCGAATATGTACTGTAGACATGCATATATAGTCTCTGATGCTTGCTTACCTCTTTGAGTGCAGTGTCTTTATAACTCTTCACAGATAATACAAATACTTGCTAGATATGGGCTAATTGCAGTTTTAAAAGCCTGATTAAATTTTGAAAGCTAGGTCCAGCAGAGGGTCAAAAAGACTGGGAAACTGGCTGACCAGATTGTTCAGTGGTTATGGTTACTACTTCCTCGATGTGTCCAAGCCCGGTTCTCCAGGGTCCTGACAGTTCAGCTCCTAATGCCTTTCCCATAAATTCCCCTTTGTTCACTCAGGCAACACTGCTTTCTCTTGCTTGCAATCAAAAACACTTGGCGGTACATCCCCTTTCACCTTTCTGCAATAATATTCTAATCTCAGATCCATTTCTTGTTTGGCTAGCAACTCAGATATTTAGGCAACTAGAGTTCCTGCTAAGCACTGCATTAGGCTTCCTTCTCAGAAAAGGGTGGACAGATTGAGTGACAAGGAGTATAGTCTTTTAGCAAATTGTCAATTCTCCCTATAAGATATTGACATTCTGATTTATAAATCAAACCTTTTGTTTATGTGATTGATATGGTTCAGGCTGCCAGGGTCTGAACCTCCCAATCCCCTGGGAATTGGCATCTGAATGCTTGCAAATAAATGCCAAGCAACTGGACTCTGAGACAGCAGTGGCACTTCTGTAATAAGAATCATCTTAATTAAGGGCAAATTATTAGGGCATCTTTACCATTGGCTTATTTATTCTATCCTTGTCTGAATATTATCACTAGAAATGTTGAAGGCATATTGTTAACCCTGAACATAGGATTTGGCTAGTCAGCCTATTAAAGTACTGTGTTGAAGAGGCCAAGTTCTGGCCTTGCTCGGTGGCTCATGCCTGTAATCCCAGCACTTTGAGAGGCCAAGGTGGGTGGATCACTACTTCAAGACCAGCCTCGCTAACATGGTATAACCCCATCTCCACTAAAAAAAATACAAAAGTTAGCCAGGTGCAATGGCATGTGCCTGTAATTCCAGCTACATGGGACGCTGAGATAGGAGAATCACTTGAATCTGGGAGGAGGAGGTTGCATTGAGCCGAGATCATGCTATTGCACTCCAGCCTGGGCAACAGAGTGAGACTCTGTCTCAAAAAAAAAAAAAAAAAAAGGCCAGGTTCTGTTGCTATTTTAGTAGCTAGTTAGCCTTACAGAGAAAAGCTTTTCCTTAGTCACAGTGTGCACGTTACCCCATCATCTAAATGATGCATTCTCTTGATTATAGAAAATCCAAGTGTGAAAGGAGAGATTATTTAATTTAGCATAAACCTGTCAACAATACTAACAACTCTGAGTACAAGCTTCCAATATTCTGTATCAACTTTATATATGAAACGAATACTGATAATATATTTATTCTACTTTTCTACTTTTTTTTTTTTTTTTAGACAGAGTCTCGCTCTGTCACCCAGGCTGGTGTGCAGTGGTACAATCTCAGCTCACTGCAACCTCCGCCTCCTGGGTTCAAGTGATTCTCCCACCTCAGCCTCGCGAATGGGTGGGACTACAGGTGCCCGCCACCACACCCAGCTGATTTTTGTATTTCGAGTAGAGATGGGGTTTCACCATATTGGCCAGGCTAGTCTCAAACTCCTGACCTTGTGATCTGCCCACCTCAGCCTCCCAAAGTGCTGGGATTACAGGTGTGAGCCACCAGCCTGGCCCTACTTTACTATGTTTTTAACAGAAAATTACACTTTAAGAAGGGATAAAACAATCAACAATTTACAACTATTTATATAGATGATTCATCTTTATTTGGCTCAGGCTTTTCTTTTTCCCCTTGAAAAACAATTTTTCAGATTGGTTGTTTTATTAAACATGCTCAGCTTGTATTTTTCTCTGGGCCACACGTATAATGCCGACTTCAAAGACATCAAATCAAATATAAAACACCACTTAAAAACTACATTTCAAACATTTAACGTTAAAATGCTATCCTTTCAGGAAAATTAATTTTCTCTGAGGTCCAGTTACAGCAAGTTTGCCAAGTAGGAAATTCCTTAGATCAAAGATCTAGAAAATAGTTTTAGTTTTCTGTGAATGGAATTAAGTTGAATTGGGGAATGTTGACGGCAACTCTTAAGATGCCCTTAACTTGGAAGGTGTATTACAGAGGGGAGGAAATCCCATCCGAAGCTCAAGGTTAAGACCAGTGAACACATTTAACAATGAAGAATTCTCTATTAAGGCAGAATTGACTGAGGAGTCAGGGGAAGAGGGGAAGTGAAGAAGCAAAAGCAGTTGTCCCCCTACGCCATTACCACCAATGAAAAGGGAGAAGCCAGTCATTAGGTCATGGATAACAAAGGAACTGATAGGAAGTTTTCTGTTTGTTTCTTTGTTTGTTTGTTTGTTTCTTAAGCTGGACCATCTGGGTGTGTTAATGAATAAAGGGAAGGAACCAGTTACATTTCAGATATAAGTCACACTGGAGACTTACGGGCTCACTGAGCACAGTCACTGGAGAATGCAGTAGGGAAGGAAGAAAGGCCAAATGGAGAGGTCACCTGGGAAAGGAGAAGGGATGCCTATTTCCGTGGGGTGCCTATTCCCCTGAGACAGAGCACTGGTGAGAAGGTGCAGAGGGATGAAGTCCACATCATAAGTGGAGGAAGTCTGATGACAGATGGGAGGGCAGCCAGTGGAAACAAGTGAGATGCCCAAAGGCTCAGATCTGGTCAGAATGAGAACACAGCATTAAGAACGTTATGCGCTCTGGGCACTTCCCCACTTGTTCAGCCACACGGCACGGCACCTCTCATGTACCCTGATGCCCACACTAAAGCTTGGTCTCTGGTACACTCCTTCATCTAGCCAAGCATTGCACACACTATTCTCTCTGCCTGATCGTTTTCTACTTTATACCCGGCTAATTCCCTGAATGCCCTTCAGATCTCCATTCAAAAGACTTCTCTGAACTTCCTAACAGTGTCAAATTTTACCAGTATAGTCCTGTAGAGCTAAGTACTACTCTCCTTTGATACATTTGTTACAGCTATGATTTTGCATGTATTAATGTGATTTTTTCAAATGTGTATCTCCCCCTTCTCTCACTATTCTGCAAACTCAAGGGCACGTACCATTGGGTTTTGTTCACCACTGCATGCCGAGCATACACTGAAAGCACACAGGAGGTGTTCCCCATTTCATGAATGAATGAATGGGTGGAAAAGTTTTGGAAAATTTAGTAAAACTTAAAAGCAATTAAAGTGTTTTGGAGGATCAGTGATGGCCTAGCTTCCTAAGTCTAGCTGAACATGATCAGAGTGAGGCACGGGTGGGGGGTTTACAAATCAAGAGGAAAGTCTCTGAGTGACCACCACATGAAAACTCGTTCCATAGGTGAATGTATGATTAAGCACCTAGTAAGTCATATACAAAGGAGGTGGCAGTGAGATGAGATCATGCCACTGCACTCCAGTCTGGGTGACTCCGTCTCAAAAAAAAGAAAAAGAAAAAGTCAAACTTGACAAATGGGATCTAATTAAAGTAAAGAACTTTTGCACCGCAAAAGAAACTAGCATCAGAGTGAACAGGCAACCTACAGAATGAGAAAAAATTTTTGCAATCTATGCATCTGACAAAGGGCTGATATCCATAATCTACAAAGAACTTAAACAAGTTTACCAGAAAAAAAAAAATCCCATCAAAAAGTGGGCAAAGGATGTGAAGAGACACTTCTCAAAAGAAGACATTTGTGCAGCCAACAAACATATGAAAAAAAGCTCATCATCACTGGTCATTAGAGAAATGCAAATCAAAACCACAATGAGATACCGTCTCATGCCAGTTACAATGGTGATCATTAAAAAGTTGGGAAACGACAGATGCTGGAGAGGATGTGGAGAAATAGGAACACTTTTACACTGTTGGTGGGAGTGTAAATTAGTTCAACCATTGTTAAAGACAGTGTGGCGATTCCTCAAGGATCTAGAACCAGAAATACCATTTGACCCAGAAATCCCATTACTGGGTATATACCCAAAGAATTATAAATCATCCTACTATAAAGACACATGCATAAACTATCATCAGAGTGAACAGGCAACCTACAGAATGGGAGAACATTTTTGCAATCTACTCATCTGACAAAGGGCTAATATCCAGAACCTACAAAGAACTCAAACAAATTTACAAGAAAAAAGCAAACAACCCCATCAAAAAGTGGGCAAAGGATATGAACAGACACTTCTCAAAAGAAGACATTTATACAGCCAACAGACACATGAAAAAATGCTCATCATCACTGGCCATCAGAGAAATGCAAATCAAAACCACAACGAGATACCATCTCACACCAGTTAGAATGGCAATCATTAAAAAATCAGGAAACAACAGGTGCTGGAGAGGATGTGGAGAAATAGGAACACTTTTGCACTGTTGGTGAGACTGTAAACTAGTTCAACCATTGTGGAAGACAGTGTGGAGATTCCTCAAGGATCTAGAACTAGAAATACCATTTGACCCAGCCATCCCATTACTGGGTATATACCCAAAGGATTATAAATCATGCTGCTATAAAGACACATGCACACGTATGCTTATTGTGGCACTATTCACAATAGCAAAGACTTGGAATCAATCCAAATGTCCATCAGTGATAGACTAGATTAAGAAAATGTGGCACATATACACCATGGAATACTATGCAGCCATAAAAAAGGATGAGTTTGTGTCCTTTGTAGGGACATGGATGCGGCTGGAAACCATCATTCTCAGCAAAGTATCTCAAGAACAGAAAACCAAACACCACATGTTCTCACTCATAGGTGGGAATTGAACAATGAGATCACTTGAACACAGGAAGGGGAACATCACACACCAGGTCCTATTGTGGGGAGGGGGGCAGTGGGGAAGGATAGCATTAGGAGATATACCTAATGTAAATGACGAATTAATGGGTACAGCACACCAACATGGCACATGTGTACATATGTAACAAACCTGCACGTTGTGCACATGTACCCTAGAACTTAAAGTATAATAATAAAAAACAGAAAAAAAAAAAGACACATGTGCACGTATGTTTATTGCGGCACTGTTCACAAACAAAGACTTGCAACTAACCCAAATGCCCATCAGTGATAGACTGGATAAAGAAAATGTGGCACATATACACCATGGAATACTATGCAGCCATAGAAACGGATGAGTTCGTGTCCTTTGCAGGGGCGTAGATGAAGCTGGAAACCATCATTCTCAGCAAACTAACACAAGAACAGAAAACCAAATACCGTGTGTTCTCACTCATAGGTGGGAGTTGAACATTAAGAACACATGGACACAGGGAGGGGAACATCACACACCGGGGCCTGTTGAAGGTTGGGGTTCTAGGGGAGGGATAGCATTAGGAGAAATACCTATTATAGATGATGGGTTGATGGGTGCAGCAAACCACCATGGCATGTGTATACCTATGTAACAAACCTGCACATTCTGCACATGTATCCCACAACTTAAAGTATAATAAATTAAATATATATATACATACATATAAGAAATTTTAGAAAAGAAAGTATGTGTTAGGAAGGAAGAGGTCATGAAGAAAAGGGTTCATGGGGGAGGTCAAACAAAGGGATGCTAAAATTAACTTTAGATCAGATCTCAAACCTCATCACTCAGGGAAGCTCAAAACGGAAAATAGGTAGATATTCAAGTCCAAGCCCAGAATGTGCAAGAAAATAACTTCCTAGTTCAGAATGAAGACTGGAAAAGAACCTGTAGCCAATAAGATAGCATAAATGTCCATGTGCTACAGCATAGGAGAAGGGCAGGGTAGCTGAGACCATTGTGATGACAAGAATAAGGCTTATCTACGCATGATGCAAAGCCTCCCGCCCTTTCAGAACTCCCTCAAACGCTGGCCTTGTTACTTTGTTCCCCATAAATCTTCCCCAAGTGAAATTCCATAGTACTCAAAATGTGGTCTCTGGACCTGCAGCATCAGAACCGCCTGAGAATGTGTTAGACTCCCAAGTTATCAAGGCCCCACTTCAGACCTCTTGGATAAGCAACTCTGGAGGTGGGGTCAGGCCTCCTGTGTTTAACAAGCCCTCCTGGTGATTCTAATGTGTACTGCAGTTTAACAGCCACTGTCTCTAAACTGCAGCAGTAGTGCTGACAGGGAAGGGTGCAAGGTTTAAGGCCAGAAGCCCCAGGTAGCCAAACGTAGACGCTTTCCCATTATAAAGAAGTCCATTGGATCCTTACACTGGGCTGCTATTATAACTTTTATCCCACAGATAAAGAAATAGAGGCAAAATTATTAAGCAGTTTGGCTAGAGATTTGGAGCCTGTGTTGGTTTGCAAGGGCAGCTGTAACAGAGGCCCACAAACTGGGTTGCTTGAAACAACAGAAATTCAGGCAATTAGCCATCAGGACAATGCAAATCAAAAACACAAGATGATACTTCATACCCAAATGGATGGTTATAATTTAAAAAAATAGATAATAACAAATGTTGGTGAGGATGTAGAGAAATTGAAACCTTTATACATTTCTAGTTGGAATATAAAATGGCACAGACACTTCGAAAAACAGTCTGGCAATTCCTAAAATGATTAAACATGGAGTTACCACAGGGCCCAGCATTTCCACTCCTAGTTATATATCCAAGAGAAATAAAAATACTAACTTGTGTTTTAACTTGTCGACACTAACTTGTAAATGAATGTTCATGGAAACATTATTTCGTAATAGCTGAAAAGCGGAAACAATCCAAATATCCACCAACTGATGAACGGATATGTAACATGTGGTATAGCCATGCAGGTCATACTATTTGGTAATAAAAGAATGAAGTACTGATAAATGCTACCACATGGATCACCCTTGAAATTATGCAAAATGAAAAATGACTGTCAGGAAGGACTACATATCATATGAGTTCATTTATTTAAAATGTCCAAATTAGGCAAATCTTTAGAGATAGAAAATAGATTTGTGGTTGTGTACAGTGCAGGTGGGGCATACGGAAGAACTGGGGGTTGATGACTTAAGGGGGTGGAGTTTCTTTTGGGGATAATGAAAATGTTCTAAAATGAATGTTGGCGAAAGATGCCCCAGGCTGTGGATACACTAACAGACATTGAATTGTACACATTAAATGGGTGAGTTGTATGGTGTGTGAATTAGAGCTCAATCAAGTTGTTATAAAAGCAAAAGTTCAGGCAAATATCAGTACTGTATCAAGATAGTTATCACAACATGATATAATAGGAAAATAATGAAAACAAGCTAAAACTCCAACATTAACGAAGGTTCAAATAAATTATGATGTATCCACATGTGGGGAATAGAGCATAGCCATTATAAATTAAATTTCTAAAGAACATTTCTTGGTATCTTAAAATTGTCAGAATTTAGTATTAATTAACAACGGCAGTATATAAAAGTAAAAAGCCACAATAATTTCAATTATATAATCATAACTGTCTGCATAGGCATTAAAAAAAGAGTAGTTGAAAATATTTTAAAATATGAATGATGATCTCTGAGTGGTAAGATCTATGGGTAATTTTTATCTTGTTTATATTTATGGTATTATCTAAATTCCCTCCAGTGGGAATCTATATAATCAAAACAATTATCTTACAAAAGATGATGTATGACTGTGGTTATGGTTATATCTGAAGCTTAAGGTAACATCCCAGTAAAATTATTTGTATATCTATGACTTATATATATATTGCATTAAGCTAATTCCAGATCTATTGCTGGCTTATATATAACAAAGATTTGGTACACAGAGGCAATTTTGTAGAAGAAATCCTCAGAGATAAAGACTTGTATTCAGAGAATTCTATAATTCAAATGTTCAATAATTTAACATGTAAGAGTAAAGCAGGAAGTCTTGAAACAAAGACAAAGTTAACACATACTAAATATTTCATGGAACACTAGTCAGCATATTCATTAGTCACCCATGTAAAGTGGACGAAAGGCAATGTTGATGAAAAATGCAATTCTAGTTGCTTCCCTTCCCCCTTGTTCCTTTTCAGCTACAATCATGCCTGGATTTGTGTGTCTAAAAATGCCCTCCATGCAGATCTGTAACCTATAACCCTGGTCATCTCTTTGAAAAGCTCCTGGCTCTCTCTTGCTGTCACAGGAGGGCATGGAGGTTGGTAGCATGAACTCCAGGTCCGATGCAACTGGTTCCAAATTAAATTCCAAGGCAGATTTGCCACTTCGTGGTTATTTGATTGTCTCTGCCACTTACAGTGTTCTCCAAAGTGGTCATCAGTTGCTTCCCCCAAATTCCTTCCCTTCTCCAATTCTAAGTGCCGAATGAAATTCTCCCCTAGTGCCCAGCCTGTTGTCTCCCTTTACTGTCCTTTTCCAACTGCCCCTATTCTTTTGCCTTTCCCAGAATCCAGTTTGTGTTTCTGTGCACATTGCCTGATTCTGCATCACAGAGGCCTCATAACTGAGCTAGTGAAAATAGAGCTCCCCTTTTAGAGGATGGAAGAAAGAAGGTAAAGAAAATTCTGGCTGGCTGGCAAGGTACAGAAAGGTTATCAACACTCACATAATAGTATTTTCTGGCCCCAAGATCAGAGTCCAGTTTTCAAAAGATAATCCAGAGGTTCATTTCATTCTCTTTGCCTGGATATCCTCCCTGCCCTCTTTGTTCCTCCTTCTTCATCCCTCTGGCTGCTGTCCATGGAAATCAGCCTTCATTCAGGTGACACACAAATGCCTTTTCCGAGCAGTCAGCTGGGTATGTGCCCAACTCCTCTGTTGCAGTTATGCTTAGTTTGAACCCAGTTGATTCACTCTTGGGGTTCTTAGCCATAGCAGTGAGGAGAAAAGACAAGGTCTGAGTTAATGTGCAAACACATTGTTTTAGTCCATTCCTGCTGCTATAACAAAATACTACAGACTGGGTAATTTATATGTAGTAAAAGTTTATTTCTCACATTTCTGGAGGCTGCCTGGTCCAAGATCAAGATGCTGGCAGATTTGGAGTCTGATGAGGGTTTGCTCTCTGTTTCCAAGATGGTGTCTGTTGCTGCATCCTCTAGAGGGGACAAATGCTATGTTCTCACATGGTGGAAGAGCAGAAGGGGAAAAGGGGTGAGTACTATGCAAAACCTCTTTTATAAGGGAACTAATCCTATACATGAGTGAAGCCCCTCATGAGCTAATCACCTCTCAAAGGCCTCAGTTCTCAACACTATTGCATTGGGGAATAAGTTTCAACATGAATTCTGGAGACACATAAGCATTCAAATCATTGTATGCTGAAATGGAAGCTAGTCAGAATCAACATAAGCTACTAATAGCTACCATTGGAGCACCTTTCTTTGCATGAAATTTTATAGACATTACTTGATCTTCATATAACTCTATGCTATATATGTATGTTATTATACCCATGTTATGGATAAGGACATTGAAATTTGGACAGATAAGTAATTTTTCCCATGGTTACAATTTGGTAAGAGATGCAGCTGGAGTTTAAACTTTGCTGTTTGTGTTTCTAAGGTCTCTTTGCCTACCTCAGAGCTGGATGCCAGGTCAGAGGCTTGTCCTTCTGGAGAGAGAAAAGCAATAAATGCAGTTAGAAAAAAAATTCTGCCAGGGGCTAAATCAATGAAATACAGGAATGAAGCTTTCTGGTGGTCCTGCATGATCAAGAATAGGAGTTGAGGTGGTCCTGTTGGGGTGGATCACATGTGCTTTAGAGATTTTCACTAGATGGCTCTTGTGAAGAGCAGTTGCTGCTGTGGATCATCTCCGTATTGATGTGATTTCTATCCACCCAACCTCATCTACAGCATTGAATGAACGACTTTGAGATTATTATTATTATTTTTTTTTTTTGAGACGGAGTCTCGCTCTGTCGCCCAGGCTGGAGTGCAGTGGTGTGATCTCGGCTCACTGCAAGCTCCGCCTCCCGGGTTCACGCCCTTCTCCTGCCTCAGCCTCCTGAGTAGCTGGGACTACAGGCGCCTGCCACCATGCCTGGCTAATTTGGTTTTGTATTTTTAGTAGAGACGGGGTTTCACCGTGTTAGCCAGGATGGTCTCGATCTCCTGACCTCGTGATCAGCCCGCCGCGGCCTCCCAAAGTGCTGGGATTACAGGTGTGAGCCACCGTGCCTGGCCGACTTTGAGATTTATTATTTTACCAACTCAAATTCCATGGCCCCTGCTATACAGAGGATTCCTCTGTAGGAATTTATTTTTCTGCTCTATCGTTGATGAACACTTGTGCTGCTTTTGGTTTGGGACTATTATGATAATTCTGCTGAAACTTTCTTGCATGCAACACTTTAGGCACACATGTGCAGGCATACCTGTTGAGTATTTACCCAGGAGTAGAATTTCTCATTCACAGGATAGTGTACGTTCAACTTTAAAATACAACACCAAATGCCAGAATATAATGCCAGTTTTACAAAATGGCTGCCCTTATTTACACTTTCATCAAACACCCGTGTTTGACAGTCTCTTTTTTTCCATATCCTCACTGGAACTTGGTATTGTCAGTCTTTTTGATTGGCCATGCTGGCAGGTATGTAGTCATATCTCATTATGATTTAATTTTTTATTCCTCTGCTTGTTGATGAAGTTGTAGGTATCTTTTCATACTTTTACTGACCATTTGAAAATCCTCTATTGCAAAGTGGCATTCAAATCTATTGCCCATATTCCTATTGGGTTGTCTTTTCCTGTTGATTTGTAGACAATCTAGATATAGTCCAGAATCCACTCCTTTATCAGTGACATATATCACAGGGAATTTTTCTCTGCTCTGTTAGTCTATTTGTCTTTGTTGAAGGATGAGCCTGGCCTAGGATGCAAGGATGAGCCTTGCATGACTCACATCTGCAATCCCAGCAATTTGGGAGGCTGAGGCAGGAGCAGTGCTTGAAGCTAGGAGTTTGAGACCATCCTGGGCCACAGAGCGAGTCCCTGTCTCCTCTACAAAAAATTGTAGAGGCGTGGTGGCATGTGCCTGTATCCCAGGTACTGAGAAGGTTGAGGCAGGAGGATTGCTTGAGCCCAGGAGTTTGAGGTTGCAGTGAGCTGTGAATAGACCATTCCACTCCAGCCTGAGTGACAGAATAAGACCATGTCTCTAAAACAAATTAAAATGTAAAGATTGAGACTGACCTATAACTTTCCTTTTTCATTGTGTCTTTATAGGCTTTGGTATCTAAGTTATACTGGGTTCATAAATTATGTTGGATGCGTTTTTTCTTGTCTTATTCCCTTTAAGAGTTCACATCATATCAGTGTTATTTCTCCCTAAAATGAATGGTAGAACTCAGTACTAATGGCATCAAGGCCCAAAATTTTCTTTGAGGTACACTTTGTTTTTGTTTTTCTGAGATGGAGTCTTACTCTGTCACCTAAGCTGGAGAGTGGTGGTACAATCTCAGCTTGCTGCAATGATGTAGATTTTTAATTTGTAGATTTACTATCTTCACTCATTGCAGAACTATTTTATTTCCCCTTGTATCATATCTGTTCTATTTTCAAGGAGTTTATAAATTTTGTCTAAATTTTCAAATATATTGGCATAAAGTTGTTCATAATATTTTTAACATCTATAATGATGTTGCTCACTTCATTCCTGACATTGATTATTTTTTACTTCTCTTTCCTTTTCTTGCTCAGTTTCAGCAGGTGTTTCTCAGATTTATTAGTTTTTTCAAATAGGCAATATTTGGCTTATTGATTTTCTCTATTTTTTATTTGTTTTCTATGTCATTAATTTCTCTTATCTTCATTATTTCCTTTCTTTTACTTTAAATTTGACTTGATAATATTTACTAACTTCTTGAAATAAATGGTTAGCAAATTGATATTTCAGACATCCATCACATCTAAAGTTATAAATTTCTTTCTAAGCATAGTTTGAGCAGTATCCCACAGGTTTTAAGATGAAATAATTTTTCTGTTCAAAGTATTTGCTAATTTATTTTATGATTTCTACTTTGACCCATGAGCTACATAAAAGAATACTGCTTAATTTCCAAGTATATGAAAATTTTGTAGATATCTCTTTGTAATTGATTTCTAGCTTAATTGCATTATGGATCTAGAAAATACTCTGTTTAATTTGAATCTTTTGATACTAGAGATTTGCTTCAGGGACCAGCATATGGTGAACTTTTGTAAATGTTCTGTGTGTTTAGCTTTATTTTGTTTGATTTTTGCATTTCCACCTTTCTATAAAGGTGGAATATTTTCAGGGTCTTTTACAAACCTCATAAAATCTCTTCAATCCATTCTGAAATGCTTTTTCTTTAATTGAAGCAGTTAGTCTATTTATATTTATTGTAATTACTAACGTACTTGTGTCTGAAACTACTATCTTACTGTGTATTTTTTATTTGCTCTACCTGATTTATGTTTCTTTTTCTTGATTCTTAGCTTATTTTAGATGGACTCAATGTTTATTATTTCATTTTTTCTAATATTAGGTTCAAAGTTACAAATGCATCCTTTTCTATTCTTTTAATAATTACCCTTGATATTGCAAAACTTATTTTTAACTGATTAGAATGTCACGTTTATTGATGCTGTTCTCTTGGACAATGCAAGGACTCTAGCATAATTTAACTCCACTTACCCAACTCCTGACTTATGTCTATAAGACATTTTTATTATTGTTTCATACAGCCAATATTCCTGTAGATTTATTCATAAATTTCCCCTTCTATTGTTCTTCATTTTTCCTAGGTCTCCCACCTTCCATCTGTGAACATTTTTATTCTGCCCAAACAACATCCTTTGGTGTTTCCGTAAGAATAGGTTTGCTAGTGATAAATCCACTGTTTTTGCTCATCTGAAAATGTCTTCATTTCAATTGCTTTTTTTGAGGATGAAAATAGAATTTAGGTTGGCATTTTTTTTAAGTACTTTAAAGATATTTTCTCATTATCTTCAGGCTGCCATTATTTTTCATACAAAGTCAGCTAACTCTAATTTTGATAATTTGTCTTCACTCCTCATTCACTCCACCCCCTGGCTGCTTTTAAGATTTTTCTCTTTGTTATTTGTTTACAGCCATTTAATTGTGATGCATAGGTATGGATTTCTTTTTGTTTATCTTATTCATAGTTTGTAGGACTTTTTAGTCTGTGTCTTGATTTCTTTCACCAGTGTCGAAAATTTCTTAGCCATGATCTGTTCAATTAGTACTGTTTCTGTCACGTTCTCTCTAGGAATAAAATTACTCATAGCTTAGATCGTTTTCACTCTATTCTATAGGTATTTTATCTTTTCCTTTGTATTTTTCGCCCTTTTATCTCTCCATGCTGCATTCTGGTTTCGACTTGTTAGCTCTATTTTTAGGCATGTTCAAATTTTCGTTATTTGTTTGAGCTAGTATATAAAAATATAATTTACATACTGAGATTTTATGCAATGGCTTTGATAAATCCGTTTGCTAATTGTAATAGTTGATCTAAGGATTCTTTTGGATTTCTGCGAATGCAAACATTAGTATGCAAACGGGGTGCATGAAGGGCAATTACTGTTCCCTTTCCAATGTTTTATTTCTTTTCCTTGACTTACAGCACTGTAACAGTGGAAATAGCAAGCATCCTTTCTTTTTTTTAATCTCAGAAAGATGTTTTCAATATTTTCTCATTAAGTACTCTGTTTATTATGCTGTTTTCTTGGTAGGTTTTAGTCTATTTAAGAAATTCCTATCTACTACTAGTTTGCTAAGGGTTTATTATTAACATGGTGGAATTTCATCAAATATTTTTGCTGCATCTATTGATATGGTCAAATTTTTTTCTCCTTTATTCCGTGGTTGATTGATTTTTCAGATATCTGAATAACATTGCATTCCTGGGAAAACTACAACTTGATTGTATTGTATATTTACGTTTTATGTATTGATGGATTAGATTTGCTAATATTTTGCTTAGGATTTTTGCATCTAAGTCCCTAAGAGTAATTGGCCTATCATTTTCCTTTCTTGTAATACGATTTTCAGGATTTCTGTTTGATTCTTTTAGATATCTGAAGGCACAAGTCTTCTGGAATCATCTTAATACAATCTTAGGACTAGAAATGATTCAAAACTGGGCTACAGTCACAGAGAGGGCCAGAATAAATAGAAAAAAAAAATTCGATCGACATTTAAGTAGACAAACTATAACTAGATGGAAAGTTACTGAAAAATTAGGCTTATGTTATTAATGATATCATTAAAATAATCCACCTCTTCCTAGTTCTACAGTCACGACCCACAAACCACACTGGCCTGGTGGACACTGGCTTTCACCCAATTATTTTGTAGAAAAAGTAGCTAATGGGTCTGACTCAGAGTAATAAATCACATCCCCCAGCCCACTTCCACACAGGAAAAATTAGAAAGTAGATACGGCAGACACAACATTCACCAAAAACTCCTTTTGTTTAGATTTAGTCTTATTTTTACATATTTAAACAGGTGTTTCCTTTTAATAAGACGTTATCTAGAAAGAAGAGAAGACTAACAGTCTGTGCAAATGGAGAAAGTTAAAATAAGCTGTAAATAAATCATTTGGGAAGACTCCCTGCCAGATGATCTATAATGTATGCCACTTTTCCTCCTTTCCCGGGGAGAAGCAGAGACATGGCGCCTGAGTAATAAATATATTCACAGAAAACATCACCAAGTCCTTAATGATCTCAAGAGTGAAAAATGAGGCTTTAAAACAGCATTGTGAACAACACGAGAAATATCAAAGTAAAGAAAAAAGTATCTTGGGAGGGAAAAGGTAATGACTGAATTCCCAATATCACATTATGTTGTTACAACAAAAATATTTGTATTTCAACAGAGCTCTAATATGGTGGAATAGAAGGATCTGTTCAAGCAGTGACCAATACAAAAAAACACCCTAGAAAGTAACTGAAGAACATATGCTTTAATCTGTTTTATACATGTCTTATCATCAGTGAGTATCTATTGAGTTCTCAGAGAGCATTTAGCCATGCCTGCAAACAGGTGCATTAAAAATTACAGAAACGATCCAGTCCTTTCCCACAGTACATCCCATTCCAAAAGAGCAAGATGTACAACTCATTCTCTTCCTATGGGCAGATTCTCTTTTTTCTTTTTCTTCACCGTGGTGATTCCTAGCCTCACTTTACAAATGAGAATTAAATTGATGGAATTTAAATATGTATTTTAAGAAACGGAGAAGAAAGCAAGCAGGACTATGCACAAAAAGGTTGTTTCAACTCCATAGAATTTAAGGAATCATGAATTGTAGATGGAGACCTCGATGCAGCCATGGATCATGAAATCAAAGGCCAGGGATGCAGGCCAGATCACATCCACAAACAGATAGGATCTCTCCCCTTCTTCATGAAATCTGAGGCCTTCTTTTGTTTGTTTCTGTAGACCCACAAGTTCAGAGAAATGTTTCCCTACTTAAAGAAAATCCACTGGCAACTCTTAGGATAAATGGCAGCTGCCCTTGACCTCAGTGTGGGGAGTCCATAGAGCAGAGCTGCAGGCGCAGATCCAGGTTTCCTGGAGTCAGAAATGTGGAGGCCCCTTTAAGAAAACAACACAGAATTGCAAATACAAAATTGGGTCAAGGGCCTTGAAAGAGCAGGCCTTAACGTGTTAGCTTCCTTATCTTCAGAAAATATGTACCTCTGCTTGGTGAGGCTGGTACAGAGTCTCAAGAGGGCAGCCTCTCCTCAACCCAGCTGACTGTTGCCCTTAGGGAAACTGGCCAAACTAGCCAGATCTGATATTCTAAGAACAGCTAGAAATCTGGATATCTATGAGAAATTCCCCCCATTTAAAAATATTGGCAAAAAGTTCAAGCTTTAAAGAAACAAAAGAAGAAGACCTATGTAAGACTCAACCTTTGGTCTTCACGGTGGCACCTATGGCAAATGGAATTTTGCGATAACTGAGGCCCGAGCTAGGTTGTTGCCCTAATCCCTCAGGTGCACCTCTCTGCTGGATACCCTCGTGGAGACTGGTTTACTTAAGCAGTGGTAACCACAGAAGCTCTCATGTGAAATGCTTAGACAGCTTAGACAGTGCTTTTTGGTGAGGAGCTTGAGGAGAGGGCCCAAACGTAAGGGAAGTGTTAGAACAGAGTGGCAGAAGGAGATGACAGATTGAACGTGGGAGGAGAAAAACGACTTCCAGACCCCTTTCTTTGAAAATAGATTAAATCATGGACCCTCATACAGTGATTAGACAGCTGGGACACACGGAAGGCTTTAAGGCAGCATTTCTGGAAATGTGCTCCACAGACCATCTCATTCTGGAATACCTGGTGTGCCTGTAAAAATGCTGGTCTCTGGGCCCAGCCCCCGAAAGTAGCATGTAAGGGTCTGTGAGTAGGGCCCAGGAATATGCACTTTGACAAGCAACACATGATTCTTAAGGAACGTTACAGTTAAGAAACACAAATGGGAAGTCTTTTTTTTTTTTTTAATTTTGCCAAGAGCTGCTTACAGGACTGGATGCGTATGAGAGGGCTTCCGGACTTCCAGTTATCTGAACCGGTGTGCCTGGGAGACACTGGCAAGTTGTCCCCAGTCATTCACGGCCTTCTTCCTGGCCCACACATTTTTGGTTCTGAAACTGAATGGCTCTTTAAGCTGCCAAGCAGAAAGAACCACTGAGTCTTTAAGAATACCACCTAGGGTAAATGGGCCAAAGCCCAGCTGATTTGACCCTCTGACTTCCTCCTTGACATTCTTACTGACACATTGCAACCTCAGCTGTATTTTGTTGACAATTAGCAGATGAAGTGTCCTGAAAACCCAACGTCTGCTTTATAAAAGTTACAAAATGCTTACCAATGACAGTGTTAGTACCAGGCCTTCTTAACAACATATTCTTGATTACAGTAACTTTGCCTCTAAGTCTTCTGTGAAAGAAAAATCTGCAGGTGTTTCTGTGACACAGTGAGCACGTGTGTCCATGCAGCAATATCTTAAGGAAACTCCCTTCTCCGGAATATCTCAACTGCCTGAACCTAGTGACCTTGCTCTGTATTTCCTTTAATTAACATACATAGTTGTGACATTATTTCTGTGTATACAGTCTTTCCCCCATCAGAATTTTAACTCAAGAGTAAAGACCACATTTTATTTAATAAGAATCAATATCAACCAATTGGGAGGTAAAAAGGTAAGACATGATTAAGGCCTAGGAGGAAGAGGAGATAATGTGAGATATTAGGGAACTGAAAAGCCAAGTTACAACCTGACAAAACCAGACACTAAGGAGGGGACCATCTGGCTCACTAGGCTGCTTAAACAACTGAATCCAGCACACAACAGAGTCCACATACAAAGATTATCCCACACTGGTGGAGTTCAATCTTCAATATCTTTCCCTCACCCCTACCATGGCTCACCATGCTCTCCTTGCCTCCTGAGTTATCTTTTCTCTGGACTCATCTATTAGCCCTTTCTGCTTAATGGTTATCTCTCTGTTCTAAGCTTTACTTCCTGTCTCCTATTTTCCTCTTTTTCTTTCTTCCCTGGATAATATGAGGAGGAACTGCCAGGCACCACCTCCTAATTCAACTTGCTCATGAGCAGGGGCCAAATGAGGATGTGTGGAAAAGTGTCCAGAGGAAACCTACAGAACGGAAAGGAGAGACGGGAAGGATATAGCATGGGTGTAAGATCCACCCTCATCACATCTATATGTCAATCAACAAATAATAATAATAATAGCATATTACCTTGGGGTATTTGTTTCCATGAGGTGAAGAGTGACTAGTTTTGCTGTCACGTTTTTGGATTAGCATTTTGAGTAAATGGTACTCCAAGGTCATAGTTTTCAGGCAGGCCAAGAACCTACTGAAATGGTACCAGCTCTCTGATTCTGCTTATAAAAGTAAAGAAAATACACAGTAAACTCAGACTTTTAAAATAAACCATCCTTGTCTTACTACTGTCTTTTCTAAGTCATTTCTTTAAAAAATATATAAGTATTTACTTTCACCTGTTCCCACTTCTTCAACTCTCTGCCACTGCCTAGTACTGATGTCAACAAGTAACTATTGTCAGTTTCCTGACTGGACTCTGTCCACTATTGTCTGCCTTCAATCTACTCTGCAATGAGGCCAGAGTGAACTTCTAAACTCTAACCTGATGAAGTCATTACATCCCACATTTCACCATTGACTAATGATATGAAGAGTACTATATCTTTTAAAGAAATTAAATCCTTGGTTAAAACCTTCTCCCTGAGAAAACTTCAAGTTTCTATAGTATCACTGGTGAGCTATTCCAAACCATCTTACACAAATTCTTCTGACTGTTGTTGTTGTTTGCTTTTTATTTGTTTGTTTTTGTTTTTATCAAGGGGCCTGGCCGCACGAACTCATGACTGTAATGCCAGCACTTTGGGAGGCCAAGGCAGGAAGATCACTTGAGCTCAGGAGTTCCAGATCAGCTTGGGTAACATGGTGAGATCCTGTCTCTAAAGAAAGAAAGAGAGAAAGAGAGAGAGAGAGAGAGAAGGGGAGGGGAGGGGGAGGTGGGGAGGGGAGGGGGAGGTGGGGAGGGGAGGGGAGGGAAGGGAAATTAGCCAGGCATGGCGGCATGTGCCTGTGGTCCCAGCTACTCAGGAGGCTAAGTGGGGAGGATCACTTGGGCCAGGGAGATTGAGGCTGTAGTGAGCCATGATCACGCCACTACACTCCAGTCTGCATGGCAGAGTGAGACTCTAAGTGAATAAATAAGCACATATATAAATAAAATTAGGGAGTTGGGGAGACATTTCCCAACAAGTATTATGAGGCTGGGATGACCTGAATGTCAAAACCTGGTAAGAAGGGGAAATTACAGTTTCATTTCTCTCATTAACATAGATGAAAAAAGTCCTGAACAATATATTAACAAATACAATCTAGCACTAAATAAAAAGAATAATATATGACCACCAAATTGGGTTTGTTCTAGGAAATGAGGTTGGTTTAACATTAAAAAAAATCAATCAACCATATTAAGAGACAAAAAGGTGGAAAAATAATTGTTTTAATGAATACAGAAAAATAGGGTTTAATATTTATGATGGAAAATTATTAGCAACAAGAAATTATTAGCTAACTATGAATATGAGACAACTTTTAAATCTGATAAACTATATATACAAAAATTATGAAGCAAATATCAGTTATTAAAAATGTTTTTCTTGAGAATAAGACAAGAATTTCTGCTATTACTACATTTATTTAAAATTGTATTGGAGGTACTACTGGCCAATACAAAAGGCAAGATAAAAATATAAAAGGTAATAAAGATTGGGAAGTATGGAATAAAACATTATTTACATATAGAATTATTGTATATCTAGGAAACAAAAAATAACCTTCAGATAAATTAATGTTCGTTGGAATTAATAAGTGAATTTAGGAATATGGGTGATGAAAGGTTAATAGATAAAAATAATTTTAGTTTTATACACCAGCAATAAACAGTGAAATTCTAAAAGAAAAAAAGATGTTATGTTTACTATCATCGACAGCCATCAAACGCACTGTAATAAATCTAATAAAACATGTGCAAAAAACTCCAAAATAAAGTTATCAATGCTGCTGAGAAAAATTGAAGATTTAAATAGAGAGACATAACATATACACAAAAAGAAATTATTAAAAGACAGCCAAAAAGTTGAAGATTTTGAAATTCATATACTAAGGAAGGCCATATTCAGAAAATGTAAAATATCTTAAAAATAAATGAGAAAAGCATGTAAATCCCAATTTCAAAAAATAGACCTCAATAGATACAAAGTTTAACATAATAAGTTTGCTAGAACTTATTGTCTGCTGTACAATATAGTACCTATAGTTAACAGTACAGTATTGCACACTTTAAAATACGTTAAAAGAATAGATCTCATGTTACGTGTTCTTAATACACACACACACAAACACACAGAAATTTTTAGAGGTGATGGATACGTCTAGTACCTTGATTGTGGTGATATCACAGATATATGGTCTAGTACCTTGATTGTGGTGATATGAATATATGCATTTGTTCAAACTAATTAAAATATATACATTAAATATGTACAAATTTTGTGTATCAATTGTATCTCAATAAAACTTTTAAAAATGAGCAAAAGACTTGAATGGGCACATCAATTATGAACATATACAAATGGTTCATAAGTTTTTGAAAGGTTGCTCAACCTTAGTATTTATCAGAGGAATAAAAATACAATTAGATACCACTAAAAATTAAAAAGTATAAAAAGAACATGTTCATGAGACTCTGTAGCAATTGGAACTGTTTTTTTTTTGAGACTGAGTCTCGCACTGTCTCCCAGGCTGGAGTGCAGTGGTGCGATCTCAGCTCACTGGAAGCTCCACCTCCTGGGTTCACGCCATTCTCCTGCCTCAGCCTCCAGAGTAGCTGGGACTACAGGCGTCTGCCACCACGCCCAGCTAATTTTCTTGTATTTTTAGTAGAGACAGGGTTTCACCGTGTTAATCAGAATGGTCTTGATCTCCTGACCTTGTGATCCGCCCACCTTGGCCTTCCAAAGTGCTGGAATTACAGGCGTGAGCCACTGCGCCCGCCAGCAATTGGAACTCTTATATACTGCTGCTAAGAGTGTAAACTGGTACAACCACTTTGAAAAGTAGCAGCCTCCATCTACATTCCTTAAGACCCAGCAATTCTACTCACTGTTATATAACTAACAGAAATGCATATATATGTACATAAAAAGCATGCATAAGGATATTCATTGCAACAATGTTCATAATAGCCAAAAACAGAAAATAATCAAATTTGTCAAGAGTAAGTTTGTATTAATAAATCACTGTATATTTGTGTATTCATTGTTTATAAGACTAAATCCTGAATATCGCAAATATAATATTGAGTGTAAAAAGCCAAACACACAAAAAAGCACATACTATAAATTCTCATTTCTATAAAGTTCAAAAACAGGAAATAAGAATCCATCAATAAGTCAGAATAGCACTGACCTTAGGGAGGGGCATATGGAGGTTTATAAGGTGCTGAAAATGTCCCACTTCTTGCCCTTAGTGATGGTCCAATGGATGTGATCACTTTCAAAAACATCATCAAGCTGTATGCTTACGCTTTTTGTACTTTTCTATGTGATCATTCTACTTCATTAAAAAGAAAAATACCAAATGACCTTATTTGATTACCTGAAGGTAATTTATGGCTTCAGCAAATGTCATGGGTGGAGCTGAGGGAGTAGAAGCCAGGTTGGAGGAGGTTGAAGGGTGAATGAGTCATGCAAAACTGAAGACAGGGTATTCAGACAACTCTCTAGAATTCTGATTATGGATGAAAATAGAGAAATAAGGCAGAAATGCAGAGGGTCAAGGAGGGTTTCTTGCCATGATTATGTGGTTTTGTTTTTTAAAGTGAAAGAGTAAATTAGAATATGCTGGTTTGCTGACACTTCATCCTAGCTGCATCAACATATTTGATGAATAAAAGGCAGTCCAGTAATAGGATTCTCCAAAGAAACACACACACACACACACACACACACACACACACACACGTTTATTATTTATACAAATTTTCCCATGTGATTATGGAAGCTAAGTACCATGCTCTGCTTTCTACAAGATGGAGAACTAGAAAAGCCAGTGGCCAGTGGTGTCATTCAGTTCAAGTCCAAACGTCTGAGAACCAGGGGTTCTGATATCTGACGGTAGGAGAAGATGGATGTCCCAGCTCCAACAGAGAAAGTGAATTCGCCCCTCCTTTGCCTTTTTCTTCTATTAATATTTAGGCTCTCGATGGATTGCAGGATGCCCACTCACCCTGGTAGGGGTGATCTGCTTTACTCAGTCTACTGAGTCAAATGCTAATTTCTTCCAGAAACCCCCTCAAAGACACATCCAGAATTAATGTTTTATCAGCTATCTGTGCATCCCTTACTACAGTCAAACTGACACCTAAAATTAACCGTCACAGGTAGTCAGGGACAGTAGGGAAGTTAGCAATGAGCCAGGGAAGAAATTGCAAAGTATGTGGGGAACGAAGGATGTTATGATCTGAATGTTTATGTTCCTCCAAAATTCATAAGTTGAAACCTGATCCCCAATGTGACAGTATTACAAGATAAGGGCTTTTGGGAGGGGTTTAAGTCGTGAGGCTCCACCCTTGTGAATGAGATTAGTGCCTTTATAAGAGAACCCAGAATGCTAGCCCCTTCCACCCAGTGAGGACATAGTTAGAAGGTGCTATCTATGAAGCAGAAAGCATGCCCTCACCAGACACGGCAACTTCAGGTGCCTTAATTTTGGACTTCCCAGCCTCCAGAACTGTGAGCAATAAATTTCTATTGTTTATAAGCCACGCAGTGTACGCCATTCCTGTTATAGCAGCCCAAGTGGACTAAGACAAAGGGCTAGCAGAGAACAGAGGATTGATGGGATTCAGTTTAGGCAGCCCCAACGCTTTATGAGAAAGGGAACTCTGGTTGAAACAACCTCTTTTGAGGGTTTTTGCTTCAACAGCCTACTAAGTTTCCTTATCTTTTATTCCATGATGGATTTTGCTCCAAGTTTATTTAAAAACAAACTAAAGATAAAGCGAGAGAGTTGGGTCATATTTTTATAAAAAGATCATTTCCCTGGAGGTAAAAGGTTATTTTAAAGGGAGAAGGATAGGAAACTCTGACTGCTCTTGCTTAACTTGAAGTTTTCCAAGGATGGACCCCTAGACTGTGAGCTCCATGAAGACTGGGCCCAGGGGTTTGAGCTAACTATCATATCCCCACTGGAAAATAGTAAGTGCTCATTAAATACTTGTTGAAAGAATGATTTAAAGCCCTACATTTGCTCAGTTTACAGGCAGGGAATCTGGCTGTAGTCATGATGGATAAACTGCTGTGACTCTCGGGTCCAGGTGTTAAACCCTCTACCCTGGTGGGGACCCATCCTCTCTTTGTGAGTGTAGGGTCTCCCCACCTATCTTGTAAGTACCTAGGCCTCCAGCCTTTATATGTGGTTCTTAGAGATCACTACAAATCGTTGGGGAGGATGATTCACCATCTCAACTCCCAGCTAACTCATGTTCAAATGTTTTAGCTGATGCTCTCCTGTGAGAGTATTTAGGTAGATTACAGAGGTGAACCTCTGCTCTCTTTTATAGGTCCCAAGTTAAATCACATCAGCCCCTTCTTTTTTTCTTTTCTTTTCTTTTCTTTTTTTTTTTTGATACGGAGTCTCGCCCTGTTGCCCAGGCTGGAGTGCAGTGGTGCAATCTCGGCTCACTGCAAGCTCCGTCTCCCAGGTTCACGCCATTCTCCTGCCTCAGCCTCCCGAGTGGCTGGGACTACAGACGCCTGCCACCACGCCCGGCTAATTTTTTTTTTTTTTTGTATTTTTTAGTAGAGACGGGGTTTCACCATCTTAGCCAGGATGGTCTCGATCTCCTGACCTCGTGATCCACCCACCTCGGCCTCCCAAAGTACTGGGATTACAGGCGTGAGCCACTGTGCCCGGCCACATCAGCCCATTCTTATAAATAATTTTCACAGCACTCCTGAACTAGAATGAAGTTATTATAAAGCATTTTGCACATTAATTACAAAAATAATAATATTTATCAAGTATTTCTAACATGCCAAGCACTGTGCTAAGCATTTTACTCACATTAATCTGTATTTTATTTTAAGTTCTGGGATACATGTATAGGATGTGCAGGTTTGTTGCATAGGGAAATGTGTGCAATGGTGGTTTGCTGCATTTATCAGCCCATCACCTAAGTATTAAGCACAGCATACATTAGCTATTCGTCCTGATGCTCGCCCTTCCCCCTGACCCCTCCCCTAACAGACCCCACTGTGTGTTGTTCCCCTTCCTGGGTCCATGTGTTCTCATTGTTCAGCTCCCACTTACAAGTGAGAACATTCAGTGTTTGGTTTTCTGTTCCTGTGTTAGTTTGTTGAGGATAATGGCTCCATCCATGTCCCTGCAAAGGACATGATCTCATTTCTTTTTATGGCTGCATAGTATTCCATGATGTAGATATACAACATTTACTTTATCCAGTCTATCTGATGGGCATTTGGGTTGATTCCATGTCTTTGCTATTGTGAATAGTGCTGCAATGAACATAAGCATGCATGAATCTTCATAATAGAGTGGTTTCTATTCCTTTGGGCATATATCCAGCGATGAGATTGCTGGGTCAAATGATATTTCAGGTTCTAGGCCTTAGAGGAATCACCACACTGTCTTCCACAGTGGTTGAACTAATTTACATTCCCACCAACAGTGTAAAAGCATTTCTATTTCTCCACAGCCTCGCCAGCATCTGTTGTTTCTTGATTTTTTAATAATCACCATTCCGACTGGTCTAATGGCATCTCATTGAGGTTTTTGATTTGCATTTCTCTAATGATCAGTGATGCTGAGTTTTTCTTCATATGTTTGTTGGCCGCATAAATGTATTCTTTTGAGAAGTGTCTGTTTACGTCCTTTGCCTACTTTTTGATACGGTTGTTTGCTTTTTTTTCTTGTAAATTTGTTTAAGTTCCATGTAGATTCTGGATATTAGACCTTTGTCAGATGGATAGATTGCAAAAATTTTCTCCCATTCTGTAGGTTGTCTGTTGACTCTGATGATAGTTTCTTTGCTGTGCAGAAGCTCTTTAGTTTAGTTAGGTCCCATTTGTCAATTTTGCTTTTGTTGCAATTGCTTTTGATGTTTTCGTCATGAAATCTTTGCCCATGACTATGTCTTGAATGGTATTGCCTAGATTTTCTTCTAGGTTTCTGCTAAGGTTTTCATAGTTTTTGGTTTTACATTGAAGGTTTTAATCCATCGCGGGTTAATTTTTATACAATGTATAGGGCAGGGGTCCAGTTTCTGCATATGACCAGACAGTTCTCCCAGCACCATTTATTAAGTAGGGAATCTTTTCCCCATTGCTTGCTTTCATCAGGTTTGTTGAAGATCAGATGGTTGTAGATGTGTGGTGTTATTTCTGAGGCCTCTGTTCTGTTTCATTGGTCTATATATCTGCTTTGGTATCAGTACCATGTTTCTTTGATTACTATAGCCTTGTAGTATAGTTTGAAGTCAGATAGTGTGGTGCCTCCAGCTTTGTTCTTTTTACTTAGGGTTGTCTTGGCTATACAGGCTCTTTTTTATTCCACATGAATTTTAAAATACTTTTTTTTCCCTAAATCTGTGAAGAATGTCAATGGTAGTTTAATGGGAATATCATTGAATCTATCAATTACTTTGGGAAGGATGGCCATTTTCATGATATTGATTCTTCCTATCCATGAGCATGGAATATTTTTCATTTGTTTTTGTCCTTTCTTATTTCCTTGAACAATGGTTTGTAGTTCTCCTTGAAGAGGTCTTTCACTTCCCTTGTTAGCTGTATTCCTAGGAATTTTTTCTCTGTAGCAATTGTGAACAGGAGTTTATTCATGATTTGGCTCTTTGCTTGTCTATTGTTGGTGTATAGCAATGCTTGTGATTTTTGCATATTGATTTTGTATCCTGAGACTTTGCTGAAGTTGCTTACCAGCTTAACAAGCTTTTGGGCTGAGATGATAGGGTTTTCTAGATATAGAGTCATGTAATTTGCAAACAGAGACAGTTTAACTTCCTCTCTTCCTTATTTCTTTCTCTCACTTGATTGCCCTGGTCAGAATTTCCAATATTATGTTGAATAGGAATGGTGAGAGAGGGTATCCTTGTCTTGTGCTAGTTTTCAAGAGGAATGCTCACAGCTTTTGCCAATTCAGTGTGATATTGGCTGTGGGTTTGTCATGAATGGCTCTTATTATTTTGAAGTATGTTCTATCAATACCTAGTTTATTGAGAGTTTTTAACAAAAAGGGATGTTGAATTTTTTCAAAGGTCTTTTCTGCCTCTATTGAGATAATCATGTTGGTGTTGTCTTTAGTTCTGTTTACGTGATGAATTACATTTATTGATTTGTATATGTTAAACCAGCCTTGCATCCTGGGGATGAAGCCAACTTGATCATGGTGGATACACTTTTTGATGTGCTGCTGGATTCAGTTTGCCCATATTTTACTGAGGATTTTTGTATTGATGTTCATCAAAAATACTGGCCTGAAGTTTTCTTTTATTGTATCTCTACCAGGTTTTGGTATCAGGATGATGCTGGCCTCATAAAATGAGTTAGGGAGGAGTCCCACCTTTTAAATTGTTTCGAATAGTTTCAGAAGAAATGGTAACAGCTCCTCTTTGCACCTCTGGTAGAATTCAGCTATAAATCCATCTGATCCTGGGCTTTTTTTGTTGGCAGGTTATTTATTACTGCCTTAGTTTCATAACTTGTTATTGGTCTATTCAGGGATTCAACTTCGTGGTTCAGTCTTGGGAGGGTGTATGTGTCCAGGAGTTTATCCACTTCTTCTAGATTTTCTAGTTTTTTTGCACAGAGGTGTTTTTAGTATTCTCTGATGATTATTTGTATTTCTCTTTACTCACATTATCTTATAAAACACTATGATTATCCTCACAACAATTATATGACGCAGTACTATTTTCTACATTTTACATATGAGGAAACTGAGGCATACAGGGAGTAATACAAGTTTCCTGACGTCATAGACAGAGTAAGAGGCAGGGCCAGGTTTTGTTCCCTGATAGTTTGATTCTGGGCACTGAAGGGCTGGGGCATCCTCAAGTTGAGTCCTGACACCTAAACCCCTCTCTACCACAACTGATCTTATATTTCCAATGTCATATCAGTTGCTTGAAGCTTAAGCTCCCTACTGGTCCTGGCAACAGTTTCTTTCTATAGACCCAAGAACTCACAATGGATCTTGTCTCAAGGTGACCAGGTGAGTCCTAATAGTAGTATACTCTCTTGTTATTAGTTCCTAGAGTTCCTCTAAGAATGGGAGTTCAGTGGCATGATGCCTCTAATTCTAAACTTTGCCATGGTCAAAAGCACATACTGCAAACATTAGGTTCTGGTCTTAGTGTTTGAATGAACTTATTTGCTCTCATACCAAAAACAAGAGTTGATTTTTCCTCTTAATAATTTGCCAAAACAAAAGTTAAAAACACCAACCACCAAAACATTTTAAAACGGGCGTGTAATACTTTTAAAATGAAAGAATACTTACTTATCCCAAAAGAAATACTAGGTTCCTCAAAGAATACAAGGGCTTGTTAGACGTTAATGGTTTCCCTGAGCACATCACCTTTTTTGATCCCAGTCCTGGGTACAACTAGAGGCCGGCACTCTGCAGGGGGCCAACATGGGGCTCCCTTGTCCCAGATACACTATCAGTTTCTGTATTGGGGCCACTGTTTCGTGATAAGTGTTTCCCCCTCAAATTCATATATGGAAGTCCTAACACCCAGTATCTTAGCATGTGACTATAAGTTAATTAATTAACTTAATTACCTCTTCAAGTGTAATTAAGTTAAAATTAGGCTGTTAGGTGGTCTTCTTATAGGAAGGGAAAATTTGGGCTAGGCGTGGTGGCTCATGCCTGTAATCCCAGCACTTTCGGAAGCCAAGGTGGGTGGATCATTTGAGGCCAGGAGTTTGAGACCGGCCTGGGCAACATGGTGAAACCCTGTCTCTACTAAAAATACAAACATTAGCTGGTGCACCTGTAGTCCCAACTACTCGGGAGGCTGAGGCAGGAGAATCACTTGAGCCTGGGAGGCAGAAGTTGCAGTGAGCTGAGATCACATAACTGCACTCCAGCTTGGGTGACAGAGCAAGACCTCATCTCAAAAACAGAAAGAAAGCAAGAAAATTTGGACAGAGAAGAAGAGATGCCTAGGGTGTGCGAGCCCAGAGGGCTGACCATGTGAAGAAGCAGCAAGAGGGTAGCCATCTGCAAGGCAAGGAGAAGGGCCTCAGAAGAAACCTGATCTTGGGCGTTCAGCCTCCAGAACTGTGGGAAAATAAGTTTCTGTGGTTTAAGCCGCTCGATCTGTGGGATTTTGTTATGGCAACCCCAGCAAATGAATATAGTCACTTCAGTGATCTCCTCAGATATGGATGGTTAGGATCCAAAGTGGCCCCTGGCTCCTTATTTGATTGTGGGTCTAAGTTTGTCAGAGCAGGCCACTGGGCTTCCAGCAACATCAGAGGACACCTGAGCTTGGCCGTCGATTGCAACATTGCCTGGTCTCACAAGGCCTGGGAAGGAACTGGGAAGGAAGCTGGTTAAGGGACGGTGGGTATAGAATCACTTTTCTCCATCCTGGATGTGCATTACTGTCACCTGGGAGCTTTGAAACTAAATGGTTGACTCTCCCCACTCCCTAAACCTATCAAATAAATGAATCAGAATTTCTCAGGTAAGATCTGGGCACTCTTAAAATTCTCCAAGTTATTCTAATATGCAGCCAGGTTTGAGAAACACCAGCTCAGGGGATACCCTTCATTTTGTTCTATAAGTTGTGCTGAGATATCTACTGAGATTCTTTCTGGTACCAAGAACCAAGGGCATTTTCACTGGTTACAAAGGCCCATTTAGTAGGTTAAAGAACTTGAAGAACTTTTCTAAGTATTTAAAAGTGACAAAAGCCATGTGTGTGTGTGTATACACAGGTGCATGTGCATGTGCCTCCACAAACATTTATGATGATTATCTTTTGGTGATCTTTTCTGATTTACCGACATGGTCTCATTCAATCATCACAAATCCTTATTTGAGGAGTCTTATTATTCATGTGGTTGATGTGATTGATTATTTTGTGGATGAGGAAAGTGATCTGCTTTGAAGAGTAATGGGATCATTCTACACAACTGTGTGGGTTAGGCCCTGCAGGAGAACTCCCAGGCAAAGGTATAAGTGGGGCCAAGATGGTGCCTATGGGCCACTCTCAAGCCCTGGTGCGGGGCTTAACCACGAACCACGCTCAGGAATGTTGGGTTGTTCTAATTCACACAGTGGCATTTTTGTGACAGTAGTAGCCAACATTGAGGATCAGATATGAGAGCTAGAACTTCTTACCCCACCACCCTGTACTATTAATGGCTGCCACTGAGTCCCAGCTCGTGTGGGCAAAGGAGCTCAGGTGTGCCTGGCTAGCAGGCTCCTTCCTTGCTGCCCTCCATGTGCAGGAGGGCCAGGGCAGACTGAGGCAGTGTGTACCGGTAAGGAGCCCCAGCCTGAGGGTCAATGCTCTGGCTGTGGTCCCAGAGCTGCAGCTGACCAGGAGACTTTGAGCACCATGTTTGATTTATCTGGGCTTCAATTTCCTTAGCTGTCTCTCCTCTACTTCTAACATTCTGTATGTTTTAAAACTTACTAGTTTCCTAAAACTGTCCATTGAATCCTAACTCTTTTAAAGAAAAAATAGATAGGGAGTGACTACCAGTACTATTTTAAAGAGACATTTAAATCTGTTAGAAAAACACTTTCTCTCCTCTTTGCTAAAATAAGAAATTCATGTAATTTCAATATATCAGAGGTGAGATAGATAGTCTAAAAAAGGTTACACTCAACTGCAAAGATATATTTTTTCTGTCCTATCTTTCCATATTATTTTCTTAAATTATGAACGCAAGCCAACAGAATTAAACCCAGAGTTATAGCATTTACATTTTACGTATTCAGAATTCTAGAACATACCATCTAAAATCTTAAAGTCATGAAAACAGATTTTTCTTCTCCTCCACCTTCCTTAACCACTGTGGGGATAACGCCCTATTCCTAGCAACACTCTTTCTCTTCCTCTCTGTTTCTCTGTCACATTCTACTAGCAGATCACAATGTTGCCTCTGTAATATAACTCTCTACCATAGTCACCCACTAGAGAAAAAGATCCATGGGCAAAAGATTGAGCTGAGCATGAACTCCAGGAACGGAATGATACACAAGGACCTCACCAGCCGCTAGGCTGAGGCTGAACATACCTGACAAGGGGCACAAGGAGTGGCAGAGAAAGTCTCTGGTTGAAGACCACATTCCAGTGAAGGTGACTTTAAAGACAAGAATATTTAACCAGGTATGTTAACTCTGCCATGGACAAGCTAGATGGCATAATGCAATCCTGTCTCTTGGAAGGTTTGCTAATAGTGACTTGGACGCAAGTTATAAATGCACAGTACTTTAAAATAAAATAACATTGTGTTTCTTTTGACATGTTAAAATCTTAGCTGGTTATCACTCTCACTTTAAATGCCCATGTCTATTCTGATGCTAAAACTGTCCCTGAGTTAAAAAGGGCTACACTATGGGACATCTGCATTGGAAAACAGTCTGACCATTCATCAAAAGGTGAAACATAGAATTACCATATGATTCAGCAATTCTGCTCATAGATATCTACCCAAGAGAAATAAAAACACGCCCACATGAAATTTATACACCAATGGTTAAAGCAGCATTATTATTCATCATGGCTCCAAAATAGAAACAACACAAATATCCATCAACGATGAATGGATAAATAAAATGTGATATGTCCATACAATGGAATATTAGTCAGCATCAAAAGGAATGAATTAGTAATACATGCCACAACAAGGATGAACCTTGAAAACATCATGCCAAGTGAAAGAAGCCAGTCACAAAAAACCACATAGGATGAAACTCCATTTATATTACGTGTCCAGAGAAGATGAATACATAGAGACCGAAAATAGATTAGTCGTTTCCTAGGGCTAGGGGCAGGGGTGGTGGGGAACAGGAAGAGAGAGGGGGAATGACTGCTAATGGGTAAGTTTTTTTTTTTTTTTGGTGACAGGAAGTAAAGTGATTCAAGTGTTGTAAAATTTATTGTAGTGATGGTTGTACAACATTGTGAACACGCTAAAAGTCTGAATTATCCATTTTAAATGAGTGCATTAAATGGTATGTGAATTATATCTTAATAAAGATGATGTTTTACAAATGGTGAAAGTGAAAAGGAATCCCCAATCCAAACTGAGCATATAATTCTTCAGTGCCTTATCTGACCACATGGCATCATGGTCTAACCCATGGCTCTTTAGTTGAGAAAACGTAGACTCAAGCCTGCTGCTGGCAATGCCTGATTGTGAAGCATCACAGCCACACAGGCAGTGTCCCTAATACAGGCTAGGACTGTCCGAGAGCATCCAGCCCAGTCTCTGCCTCAGAGCAAGGGCCCGACTAAGCCATCCCTCTAACCAAAATCAGGCTTTGCTGCAGCTGCATCAAAAGCTTATGAAAGAAGAGAGGGTTTCACGATCAGGAGCAGCTCTTTGCAATACTGCGTGGTGACTGAAGTCTGTCTCACACATGAATATTGCAGAAGTACAATACTGTTCAGAGGCTTGCCAAATGATAGGATGTTGAGAATGAGAGGAAACAAAGAGACAAATATAAATCTGGAACTGTATGCCCAGGGGCTGGAGAAGAGAGATGTTGGTGGCAGGAATAGGAAATCCTACAGATTTGAGCAGAAGATGAGAGCTGCCGTACCTTGGAGGTAAAATCACTTTTGGATGCTGTGTGAAGGCCATTTAGGCAGTACCTCCAGCAGACAGATAGACATGTAAGAGCACACACAGAGCCAAAGGGCCAAAATTCAGTTGTCATAGGACTGGGCTTCATTCATTTTTTAAAATCCATACAGTCATTCACCTACTCACTCCCTCATTGAATAAGCATTTAATAAGTTGCTACTAAGTGCAGGCATTGTGCTAGTTTTGGGGAAACAGAAATAAGGATGACAGAGGCTCCAGCCTTTGAGATCTTACAGCCTCATGATCCAAGATGGTCGCTGCAATCCCTGGATCCAGAGGGCCCCTTTGGACCTAGTAACAGTAATGACACATTCATTTATATAAGACCTTGGTGATTTCAGAGTGCTTACTGGTACATTTTGCAATGCTGACAAACAGCCAAGAATATTATCACCACCCCGTGCAGAGGAAAAAGATATAAGTCCATGGGGCTTAAGAGATTTATTCCAGGTCACTCCATGGGTAACAAAGCTGGACTCGAATCCAAGCTTTCAGACTCCTTGTCTGACACTCTTACTATTTGAAACCCAAAAATCAGAAAGTAGAAAAACCCAGTGCCCCAGTTTTACAGCACAGAGCTACAGACATGGGACTTGTAGGAAGTATATGAAAAGTGGCAGCACTTAACAGCATATCCTCTCTGTGACACTGGACAAGACTACGTTGGCAGAAGGAAAAGTGACCAGATACCTCAGATGCACTTAAAAACTCAGCTCTTCTGTCCCCGAATGTACCTGCTGGAGATGAGCTCAGAGGAACTGCTTGATGGTTTAACCATTACCCTTCAGAGACAGCATCAAAGGAGTCTACTATCAAACATCACAACCTGATTGTGTAGACACTGCTTATTGTCTTGTCCAACTCTTTATCATCCTCCTCCCTAATGAGACAATGGGACATAAATGGGATGTAAATGGGATACGTTATGGACAATGGGATATAAATGAAATCTGCTATGAGGTTCCTAAGAAAGTTTTTGGATTTGAGTGCAGGTATTGCCTACCTCCCCTTCTTATCTTCCTCCCTTGAATCTTACAACCATGCGGAAAGGCCGGGAACATCACAGTATCATTGCCCTGACATCACCGGGCCACTGGGCCATTGCCAGCACCCAGGTGTCTCCACACTACCTTTAATGTGAGAAAATAAATCCCACGGTTTTAAACCACCATCAACAAATTCTATTACTAAAGAATGAAGTTTTGATTGATATAATGTATAATAGAAAGGGTATAGATTTTGAAACCAGACATAATCAAATCCTGACTAGTTGGAAAGGAAGTTATTTCCCTAACAGCTTCCTCATCTGGAAAATGGGAACAATATCATAACCTTACAGTATTTCCGAGAAGCTAAAAAATGTAATTATAAAAATGCCTAGCCTATTACCTATCATATAATCTTAGCTGTCTTCTCTTTAGAATCCTGAATTTGTTATTTCATAATTTCGTAACTTCTCCCTTTCCTCTTGCGTGCATTAACAATTTAAGAAACCATCAATGATTCCTAAAAATATATTAGTGATTAAGATATACTTTAGCTCGCAAATTTTTCCATCGTTCAGAAACTCATAAATTTATTTTCCTATTATGATATATAGTAAAACAAGAGCTTCTGGTAGATGTACTTTTCACCTATAATGAATATTTATTGAAGCAAGAATAGTTATTAAAGCTGCTCAAGCAGCTAATAAATATTTTTTGAATACCTTCTCTGAGTTAGACTCCATGATAAATATGCCAAATGCTAAAAAAGTTCATGAAAAAGACGTGATTTCTCTCTAGGGATGCTTGATTTCTAGTAGAAGTGTATGAAAGCTTTTTTTTTTTTTTAAGTATCTGTAATCAGGAAGTGGAATTAGAATAATTAAAGGCAAAAATCCCATTATAAGTTTTAAATGAGTTAGGTATCCATGTAAAACAGCATTTTTCATTCAGACAATTTATCATATATGTATCCTAGTAACTTAACTCCAAATCCAGTTACAGAAATTCAAAGTAAGGGTTTGCTTTGCTTTCATTTACAGGAGGAAACTTTGCATTTCTCACTTTGCCAGCATCAGAGTGTAATGGTTCAGAGTGTAGCCTCCGGTACCAGATTGCCTGAGTTCAAATCCCAGCTCCAATTCTTAAAAGCTCAAGTGTCCTTGGCTGAGTCATTTAGCCTTTGTGCACCCCAGATTGCCCAACTGGGATAATTATGGTACATGCCCCATGGGGTCATTATAAGAATTAAATGAGTTTAGAACCGTGGCCAACCCCCTTAAGCACTATATACAGTCAGCTGTTATTATCTAGCTATTTTTAAGGATGACCTGCAGTTTATACTTATTTCTAAACAGCATCAGATACTTGAGGATTTGTTTTTCTTCTGTGTTCCTTAAAAGTATGGCCAGTAGCTTTCCAAAAGTTTGAAGCCTTAGTATTCTCCTTTTCTGGTTGGTCTTCAGCGATCACCTTGCCACAGGTCCCTAGAGTCCGACAAGTTAAGCAGGAGCAGCTGGCAGACTAATGAGGCTGGCGGTGGCACTTGAGAAAAGCTGAAACTCCCAGGGCGTGCATGCCTTTGTGTATCCCATGGGAGCTGGCTCTGCACAGGGGCACACGTGGCCTTCCTCTTGTCCCAGTCTGGAGGAAGGTGAGCCCCACGGTCACCTGCTCTCCATCTGTTCTCAAACCCCTGGCGCCTTCAGGTCTCTTCACCTCTCCTCTCTAGGGTGCCTTTGCCACACCTGCCTCAAGATGACCGCGGCCCTAAAACCATTGTTAAGCAGAAGCTCCATCCCCCAGCCCCTGCACTCCAGCCCATCACTATGGCCAGGGAAAGACTGCACACAACCCTAGGGCCCAGTCTGTCCTCCTCTCAAACTAGGAAGGGCTGACTTACAAACGTGAGTATAGGAAATTATATGTGACACCCACCTGGACCACATGGTCTCTACTAAAATACAAAAATTAGCTGGGTGTGGTGGTGTGCGCCTGTAATCCCAGCTACTTGGTAGGCTGAGCAGGAGAATCACTTGAGGCAGGCGGAGGTTGCAGTGAGCTGAGATCACGCCATTGCACTGCAGCCTGGGCGATGTGAATGAGACTCCGTCTCAAATAAACAAATAAACAAAACAACAACAACAAGAAAATACATTATATACAGCTTTTGGTCATTCTGCCATGAGATGAGACAAAACAGTAAAAGCCAATTTAAAAAGATAGTTTGTCCTAATTTCGAGTCAAAGATGTAAAATGGCAATATTACTGGATTCACAAACAGAATCAGATCTTCTGATTGAGATGCAAAAGACAACATTTTGAGTCATGTATCTCTACATAGTATCTCCTGATCAGCAGACACTGTTGGGGAAATTCCTTTTTCAAAGTGGAAACTATGAAAACCATTATTTAATTTATGCAATTTAATTCTAAAATTGAAAGAAAAAAATGGCTGCCTATGTTGTGTGTTACTGCCCCCCGGTGTCCACTACTGTTATTGACACATGTATTTTATTTGAAAAGAAGGCACCCTGGTGGTGCCTTCTTGACCTTTTCGGTTTTAGTAAAAATGGCTTGCGTTGCTCCCTGTTCAGTGAATTCTCACTGTCTTCCTGGGTTGAAAATGTGGTATTCAAAATAGTGAGCCTAAAAATTAAGGGAACACACCTGGAACACAACAAACTTGAGAGTAAGGATTGGGTAACCCGAGGGGTTGCTTTGAGTATTCAGCCCTGTTTTGAGTATTTCAAAATGGATAGTATTTGGAAAAGAGAAAGTCCCCTAATTCCCAGTGAAAACTACTCAGGCAAATTTCTAAAACAAAGGCCTAATTGTCTTCCTCCTCTGGCTACACTACTCTTGGCTATTTCTTAGCATTTTCTGCTCTGGGGGTTGACAGAGGCAACTAACCACCAGTCCATCAATTGATCACTAGTGAACATCTCTGGTGAGAGATCTGATAGGGGTAGAGAATGTATTCTATTCACCAAAGGCACGTACTTCAAGTAAAAAATAGCAGGTAGATCTCAATGGTATTTAGGTATTTCCTTACATTCCGGTGAATCCTATGTCAATTTTTGTCACCAGTTGCTGCCGGAAGGTCCAGGTTAGGTTTAGAAGTATCTTCCTCATTTTTCAGCACATGTCCCATCAGCTAAGCTGAGTTACCAAGTACACTCAACAAACCAGTATCTTTATTTACTCCTGTAAGGCCACACGGCTCTATAATGAATATAAAAGAAATCTGTGGCCGGGTGCAGTGGCTCACGCCTGTCATCCCAGCACTTTGGGAGGCCGAGGCAGGTGGATCACGATGTCAGGAGTTCGAGACCAACCTGGCCAACATAGTGAAACCCCCTCTCTACTAAAAATACAAAAAATTAGCCAGGCATGGTGGTGGGTGCCTGTAATCTCAGCGACTCGAGAGGCTGAGGCAGAATTGCTTGAACCTGGGAGGCGGAGCTTGCAGTGAGCCGAGATCGCGCTACTGCACTCCAGCCCAGGCGACAGTGTGAGACTTCTTCTCAAAAAAAAAAAAAAAATCTGTGTCTGTGTTTATGAATGAGTGTGAATTTGTTATCATTAGATGTGTAAATACTATATTTGTTCTAAATTAAATTGAAGCTTTTCCGAGTCCCAGTCCTGTGGGGCTGGTGAGGCTTTCAATCAGGCTTACTATTGGGGGTTTCCTATGACCCAACCCTCACACTAACCTCAGAACTGACTGAGGGTCTGAGGGGTCTTATACAGAACAGAACATCCAGGAAATTCCTTCTGGCCTTTGACCCACATCTGTGGTCATGGATATGCTGTGAAAATACATGAGGAAACTGAGTCCTAAAGTCATTAGATAATTTGCTTTGAACTTCACAGCAAATCCTTAGTGGGATCATTATGGAAAGGTGGGTTTTCCGAGCTTTCATGGGTTATCACATAGTTTAAAAATCCATATAATTTTAGTAATCTCCTTGGAGCTGTAATTCACAATTCATAGTATTGTTTGATGATACTCCTCACTTCACCCTTCCTTCCTTTCCCCCAGATAATAATAATGCCTGTCATTTATTCAACTGTGCTAAGTGCTTTCCATTCATAAACCCTATGAGAAATATTACACCCACTTTTCAGATGAGATTCAGAGAGGTTAAGTAGCATCCTGGCCAAGAAGGAAGAAGCAGCCAATACGAGGCTGAATTAGACCTGAGCTTGAGTTTGTCCGGCTCTAAATCCTATGTACTTTTCTAGTTTTCTAATTTTCTAATAAAATTAGGAGAAAGAAGGAACGAATATGTGATATACTTTTTAAAGGCCAAATCGAATCAAAATATTGTTTTACTTACTATAGGAGAATTTTAGACTTGACGATGTTATTAGAACCCCTGATTAGAGTTCCCACATTAGCCTGTTTTTTTCAACAACTTGCTGGTATAGTAGATAAAATTCATCCCCCAAAACTCCAGTATAAAATTATCATAGATGCATGATGGTAACTTAAATTATTGCAAGGCTTTTTGCAATTAAAATGTAATAGTAATTTAGCATTCTCTGAGTTCATGTCCCTTGCTGGGACATGGACGAAGCTGGAAACCATCACTTTCAGCCAACTAACACAGGAACAGAAAACCAAACACCACATGTTCTCACTCATAAGTGGGAGCTAAACAGTGAGAACACATGGACACAGGGAGGGCAACATCACACACGGGGGCCTGTTGAGGGGTGGGGGGAAAGGTGAGAGAGACCATTAGGATACATACCTGATGCATGTGGGGCGTAAAACCTAGATGATGATGGGTTGACGGGTGCAGCAAACCACCATGGCACATGTGTATCTGTGTAACAGCCCTGCACATTCTGCACATGTATCTCAGAACTTAAAGTAAAACTTTTTTAAAAAAAGAAAAAATAACCATAATTTAGCATTCTCATGAGGCAGTGTAGGGGTGTTTATCACTGATCTCATCCTAGGACAACATTTGCCTAAATGTACCTCTTCCATTTATTGTCATTTTTTTAAAGAATGAAGTTAATCTCCAGATTCTCATGACTGTCTTTGATATCCTAAGAAAAAAACTGAATAAAATGTCGTGACCCTTTAGGAGACAATTAAGAAAACAAATATAAAAGAAACAGATACTTAAAAAAAAATAGCCTATAAAGAATGAGGAAAACAACATTCATTTGTAATTCCAAATTCAAAGAGAATTTTTGAGAAGCCCAGAACTGTAAAATGGAAATATCTTTTATTCAAGCCTGCCATCTTGAGGTCAATTAGAGAAATACTTAGTCTTTTTGCGAATCTATACTATATAAAAAGAGCATGATTTTTTTTGCATAAAAGTTTAAAAAATAAAAATCAGAACGACAACACTAAGCCAAAAACAGGATTTCTTCTCAGAAAACATAAATCTAAAACTCACCACTGTCAGCCTGTTAAGGGTCATCATGCTTTGATTGAATCATGGCTTTGCCAATGCCAAAGAGCACTACAAATACACCTGGAGTTGTGTTATTATATGTGGCAGTGAGAGAGAACACACTTCATGGGACAGCTCATTAAGAATGTGCCCGAAAGGACTTACTACAGCATTCAAGGCTTAGGGGAAGTAGGGCTTTGCTCTGGATTTTTTAACGTATAGAGCATTTGTTACCATGAATGAACCAATACTGCTGTATTTTTATTTATTTATTTATTTATACTTTAAGTTCTAGGGTACAGGTGCACAAAGTGCGGGTTTGTTACATATGTATACATGTGCCAGGTTGGTGTGCTGCACCATTAACTTGTCATTTACGTTAGGTATACCTCCTAATGCTATCCCTCCCCACTCCCCTCTCCCCACTCCCCCCTCCCCACAATAGGCCCCAGTGTGTGATGTTCCCCTTCCCGTGTCCAAGTGATCTCATTGTTCATTTTCCACCTATGAGTGAGAACATGCGGTGTTTGGTTTTCTGTTCTTGCAATAGTTTGCTGAGAATGACGGTTTCCAGCTGCATCCATGTCCCTACAAAGGACACGAACTCATCCTTTTTTATGACTGCATAGTGTTCCATGGTGTATATGTGCCACATTTTCTTAATCTAGTCTGTCACTGAGGGACATCTGGGTTGATTCCAAGTCTTTGCTATTGCGAACAGTGCCACAATAAACATATGTGTGCGTGTGTCTTTATAGCAGCATGATTTATAATCCTTTGGGTATATACCCAGTAATGGGATGGCTGGGTCAAATGGTATTTCTAGTTCTAGATCGTTGAGGAATCACCACACTGTTTTCCACAAAGTTTGAACTAGTTTACAGTCCCACCAACAGTGTAAAAGTGTTCCTATTTCTCCATATCCTTTCCAGCACCTGTTGTTTCCTGACTTTTTAATGATTGGCATTCTAACTGGTGTGAGATGGTATCTCATTGTGGTTTTGATTTGCATTTCTCTGATGGCGAGTAATGATGAGCATTTTTTCATGTGTCTGTTGGCTGTATGCATGTCTTCTTTTGAGAAGTGTCTGTTCATATCCTTTGCCCACTTTTTGACGGGGTTGTGTGCTTTTTTCTTGTAAATTTGTTTGAGTTTTTTGTAGGTTCTGGATATTAGCCCTTTGTCAGATGAGTAGATTGCAAAAATTTTCTCCCATTCTGTAGGTTGCCTGTTCACTCTGATGGTAGTTTCTTTTGCTGGGCAGAAGCTCTTTAGTTTAATTAGATCCCATTTGTCAATTTTGGCTTTTGTTGCTGTTGCTTTTGGTATTTTAGACATGAAGTCCTTGCCCATGCCTATGTCCTGAATGGTATTACCTAGGTTTTCTTCTAGGGTTTTTATGGGTTTAGGTCTAATATTTAAGTCTCTAATCCATCTTGAATTAATTTTCATATAAGGAGTAAGGAAAGGATTCAGTTTCAACTTTCTACTTATGGTTAGCCAATTTTCCCAGCACCATTTATTAAATAGGGAATCCTTTCCCCATTTCTTGTTTTTTTCAGGTTTGTCAAAGATCAGATGGCTGTAGATGTGTGGCATTATTTCTGCGGGCTCTGTTCTGTTCCATTGGTGTATATCTCTGTTTTGGTACCAGTACCATGCAGTTTTGGTTACTGTAGCCTTGTAGTATAGTTTGAAGTCAGGTAGCGTGATGCCTCCAGCTTTGTTCTTTTGGCTTAGGATTGTCTTGGCAATGCAGGGTCTTTTTTGGTTCCATAAGAACTTTAGAGCAGTTTTTTCCAATTCTGTAAAGAAAGTCACTGGTAGCTTAATGGGGATGGCATTGAATCTATAAATTACCTTGGGCAGTATGGTCATTTTCACGATATTGATTCTTCCTATCCATGAGCATGGTATGTTCTTCCATTTGTTTGTGTCCTCTTTTATTTCACTGAGCAGTGGTTTGTAGTTCTCCTTGAAGAAGTCCTTTAAATCTCTTATTAGTTGGATTCCTAGGTATTTTATTCTCTTTGAAGCTATTGTGAATGGGAGTTCATTCATGATTTGGCTCTCTGTCTGTTACTGGTGTATAAGAATGCTTGTGATTTTTGCACATTAATTTTGTATCCTGATACTTTGCTGAAGTTGCTTATCAGCTTAAGGAGATTTTGGGCTGAGATTATGGGGCTTTCTAAATATATAATCATGTCATCTGCAAACAGGGACAATTTGACTTCTTCTTTTCCTAATTGAATACCCTTGATTTCTTTCTCTTGCCTGATTGCCCTAGCCAGAACTTCCAACACTATGTTGAATAGGAGTGGTGAGACAGGGCATCCCTGTCTTGTGCCAGTTTCCAAAGAGAATGCTTCCAGTTTTTGCCCATTCAGTATGATATTGGCTGTGGGTCTGTCAATAAATACCTCTTATTATTTTGAGATACATTCCATCAATACCGAATTTATTGAGAGTTTTTAGCATGAAGGGCTGTTGAATTTTGTCAAAAGTCTTTTCTGCATCTATGGAGATATTCATGTGGTTTTTGTCTTTAGTTCTGTTTATATGCTGGATTACATTTATCGATTTGCATATGTTGAACCAGCCTGCATCCCAGGGATGAAGCCCACTTGATCATGGTGGATAAGCTTTTTGATGTGCTGCTGGATTTGGTTTGCCAGTATTTTATTGAGGAGTTTTGCGTCGATGTTCATCAGGGATATTGGTCCAAAATTCTCTTTTTTTGTTGTGTCTCTGCCAGACTTTGGTAGCAGGATGATGTTGGCCTCATAAAATGAGTTAGGGAGGATTCCCTCTTTTTCTATTGATTGGAATAGTTTCAGAAGGAATGGTACCAGCTCCTCCTTGTACCTCTGGTAGAATTCAGCTGTGAATCCATCTGGTCCTGGACTTTTTTGGTTGGTAGGCTATTAATTATTGCCTCAATTTCAGAGCCTGCTATTGGTCTATTCAGGGATTCAACTTCTTCCTGGTTTAGTCTTGGGAGAGTGTAAGTGTTCAGGAAATTATCCATTTCTTCTAAGTTTTCTAGTTTATTTGCATACAGGTGTGTATAGTATTCTCTGATGGTAGTTTGTATTTCTGTGGGGTCGGTGGTGATGTCCCCTTTATCATTTTTTATTGCATCTATTTGATTCTTCTCTCTTTTCTTCTTTATTAGTCTTGCTAGTGGTCTGTCAATTTTGTTGATCTTTTCAAAAAACCAGCTCCTGGATTCATTGATTTTTTGGAGGGATTTTTGTGTTTCTATCTCCTTCAGTTCTGCTGTGATCTTGGTTATTTCTTGCCTTCTGCTAGCTTTTGAATGTGTTTGCTCTTGCTTCTCTAGTTCTTTTAATTGTGATGTTAGGGTTTCAATCTTAGATCTTTCCTGCTTTCTCTTGTGGGCATTTAGTGCTATAAATTTCCCTCTATGCACTGCTTTAAACGTGTCCCAGAGATTCTGGTATGTTGTATCTTTGTTCTCATCGGTTTCAAAGAACATCTTTATTTCTGCCTTCATTTTGTTATGTACCCAGTAGTCATTCAGGAGCAGGTTGTTCAGTTTCCATGTAGTTGAGCGGTTTTGATTGAGTTTCTTAGTCCTGAGTTCTAGTTTGATTGCACTGTGGTCTGAGAGACAGTTTGTTATAATTTCTTTTTTTTTTTTTTTTTCTTTTTTTTTTTTGAGACAGAGTCTCGCTCTGTCGCCCAGGCTGGAGCGCAGTAACTGGATCTCGGTTCACTGCAAGGTCCGCCTCCCGGGTTCATGCCATTCTCCTGCCAGCCTCCAGAGTAGCTGGGACTACAGGCGCCCGCCACCTCGCCCAGCTAGTTTTTTTGTATTTTTTTTTTTAGTAGAGACGGGGTTTCACCATGTTAGCCAGGATGGTCTCGATCTCCTGACCTCGTGATCTGCCCGTCTTGGCCTCCCAAAGTGCTGGGATTACAGGCTTGAGCCACCGCACCCGGCCTGTTATAATTTCTGTTCTTTTACATTTGCTGAGGAGTGCTTTACTTCCAACTATGTGATCAATTTTGGAATAAGTGCAATGTGGTGCTGAGAAGAATGTATATTCTGTCGATTTAGGGTGGAGAGTTCTGTAGATGTCTATTAGGTTTGCTTGGTGCAGAGGTGAGTTCAATTCCTGGATATCCTTGTTAACTTTCTGTCTCGTTGATCTGTCTAATGTTGACAGGGGGGTGTTAAAGTCTCCCATTAATATTGTATGGGAGTCTAAGTCTCTTTGTAAGTCTCGAAGGACTTGCTTTATGAATCTGGGTGCTCCTCTATTGGGTGATATATATTTAGGATAGTTAGCTCTTCTTGTTGAATTGATCCCTACCAATATGTAATGGCCTTCTTTGTCTCTTTTGATCTTTGATGGTTTAAAGTCTATTGTATCAGAGACTACAATTGCAAGCCCTGCTTTTTGTGTTTTCCATTTGCTTAGTAGATCTTCCTCCATCCCTTTATTTTGAGCCTATGTTTGTCTCTGCATGTGAGATGGGTCTCCTGAATACAGCAAACTGATGGGTCTTGACTCTTTATCCAATTTGCCAGTCTGTGTCTTTTGATTGGACCATTTAGTCCATTTACATTTAAGGTTAAGATTGTTATGTGTGAACTTGATCCTGTCATTATGATATTAGCTGGTTATTTTGCTCATTAGTTGATGCTGTTTTTTCCTAGCACTGACAGTCTTTACATTTTGGCATGTTTTTGCAATGGCTGGTACCTGTTGTTCCTTTCCACGTTTAGTGCTTCCTTCAGGATCTCTTGTAGGGCAGGCCTGGTGGTGACAAAATCTCTAAGCATTTGCTTGTGTGTAAAGAATTTGATTTCTCCTTCACTTGTGAAACTTAGTTTGGCTGGATATGAAATTCTGGGTTGAAAATTCTTTTCTTTAAGAATGTTGAATATTGGCCCCCACTCTCTTCTGGCTTGGAGAGTTTCTGCTGAGAGATCTGCTGTTAGTCTGATGGGCTTCCCTTTGTGCGTAACCCAACGTTTTCTCTGGCTGCCCTTAACATTTTTTCCTTCATTTCAACTTTGATGAATCTGACAATCATGTGTCTTGGAGTTGCTCTTCTCGAGGAGTATCTTTGTGGCATTCTCTGTATTTCCTGAATTTGAATGTTGGTCTAACTTGCTAGGTTGGGGACATTCTCCTGGATGATATCCTGCAGAGTATTTTCCAACTTGGTTCCATTCTCTCTGTCACTTTCAGGCACACCAATCAGACGTAGATTTGGTCTTTTCACATAATCCCACATTTCTTGGAGGTTTTGTTCATTTCTTTTTACTCTTTTTTCTCTAAACTTCTCTTCTCACTTCATTTCATTCATTTGATCTTCAATCACTGATACTCTTTCTTCCAGTTGATCGAGTCGGTTACTGAAGCTTGTGCATTTGTCACATAGTTCTTGTGTCATGGTTTTCATCTCTGTCAGTTCATTTATGGACTTCTCTGCATTGGTTATTCTAGTTATCCATTTTTCCATTCTTTTTTCAAGGTTTTTAGTTTCTTTGCCCTGGGTATGTAGTTCCTCCTTTAGCTCTGAAAATTTTGATTGGCTGAAGCCTTCTTCTCTCAAGTCATCAAAGTCATTCTCCATCCAGCTTTGGTCTGTTGCTGGCATTGAGCTGAGTTCCTTTGGAGGGGGAGATGCGCTCTTATTTTTTGAATTTCCAGCTTTTCTGCCCTGCTTTTTCCCCATATTTGTGGTTTTATCTGCCTTTGGTCTTTGATGATGGTGATGTACTGATGGGGTTTTGGTGTGGGTGTCCTTTCTGTTTGTTAGTTTTCCTTCTAACAGTCAGGACCCTCAGCTGCAGGTCTGTTGGAGTTTGCTTGAGGTCCACTCCAGACCCTGTTTGCCTGGGTATCAGCAGCGGAGGCTGCAGAAGATAGAATATTGCTGCACAGCAAGTGTTGCTGTCTGATTCTTGCTCTGGAAGCTTGTCTCGGGGTATACCCAGCCCTGTGAGGTGTGATGTGTCAGTCTGCACCTAGTAGGGGATGTCTCCCAGTTAGGTTACTCAGGGATCAGGGACCCACTTGAGCAGGCAATCTGTCCATTCTCAGATCTCAACTTCTGTGCTGGGAGAACCACTGCTCTCTTCAAAGCTGTCAGACAGGGACATTTACATCTGCAGAGGTTTCTGCTGCTTTTTGTTTAGTTATGCCCTGTCCCCAGAGGTGGAGTCCACAGAGGCAGGCAGGCCTCTGTGAGCTGCGGTGGGCTCCACCCAGTTTACCCTTCCTGGCGGTGGCTTTGTTTGCCTACTTAAGCCTCAGCAATGGCGGGCGCCCCTCCCCCAGCCTTGCTGCCACCTTGTAGTTAGATCTCAGACTGCTGTGCTAGCAATGAGGGAGGTTCCGTGGGCATGGGACCCTCCAGGCCAGGCGTGGGATATAATCTCCTGGTGTGCTGTTTGCTAAGACCCTTGGTAAAGTGCAGTATTAGGGTGGGAGTTACCTGATTTTCCAGGTGTTGTGTGTCTCAGTTTCCCTTGGCTAGGAAAAGGAATTCCCTTCCCCCTTGTGCTTCCCAGGTGAGGCGATGCCTTGCCCTGCCTCAGCTCTCACTGGTTGGACTGCACCCACTGACCAGCACCGACCGTCTAACACACCCCAGTGAGATAAACCCGGTACCTCAGTTGAAAATGCAGAAATCACCCATCTTCTGTGTCGCTCACACTGGGAGCTGGAGGCTGGAGCTGTTCCTATTTGATCATCTTCGGCGCCCCACCACTGATGTATTTTTATTAACCAATATCCATAGTTTATTCAGATTTCCTTATTTTTACCAAATATCCTTCTTCTGTTCCAGAATCTCATCCAGATACCATATTACATGTAGTTGCCATATCTCCTCAGTGTCCTTTCAGGTGGGACAGTTTCTCAGACCTTTCTGATGAGCATAACAGTTTTGAGGAGCTCTGGTCAAGTATTTTGTAGGATGTTTCTTCACTGGCATTTGTCTAATGTCTTCTTCATAATTAAGCTGGGATCATGGACCCGGGGGAAGAAAGACCACAGAGGTAAAGCTCCATTTTCATCACAGCATGTGAAGGTACACACAGTATTATCAATGAGACTTATCACTGTTGTTGACCTTGATCAGCTGGCTGAGGTAGTGTTTGTCAGGTTTCTCCACTGTACAGCTGCTATTTCCCCCCTACTTTCTATAATGTGTTCTTCAGGAAAAAGTCACTACACGCAGTCCACACATAAGGAGTAGGGGGTTTCCCCTAACCTTTCAAGGGCAGAGTATCTACATAAATTACTTGAAAACGTATCTATGTTTCTTGTATCTTTATTTTCTTCTGCTTGGGAGACTTGTCTATTCTTCTCCATATGTTCGAGTATTTATTCAATCAGTTATTTGAACTTCAATCAGTTATCAGTTATCAGTATGAACTCATGAATCTTTATTTTGTAATTTGGGCTACAAAATATTTATTTTGTTGATCAAATTGTTCCAGTTTTAGCCTCTGGGGACTCTTTTCCCTTGGCTCCTGTGTCCCTTTGACACACCCCCATCAATGCAGGATTTTCTGTTGTGTTTTGTTTTTCCTTGAGCACCGCCTTACCTTCTGGCACTACACAATGCTCCAGGCTCATCTTGTGTATTTCCTGCCCCAATTCCAGAATCAGCCATTTCTCCCAAGAGCCCTGCCTGGTTCCTTTTATTGGAAACCAAGATCTGAGTGCTAGGTGTGCTCATTGCTATACCAGTGCCTTTACCTCCAGGCTCTCTCAGCTGAGTTCATGCTGATATTGCCAACTCTAATTCATTACCACACACATCACTCTACTCTCTTCCTGTTACCTATCTGTAAGTACTCACTCCACCAGTGAGAATCCTAGCTCCCACCATCTGCCATAAATTTACTGAATTCTTCCATTCCAGTACACATGTACTGCAGTATCAGAATTGTCAGTGTGTAACCATGGGAAACAACTTTATCAACTAGAGTGCAGTGAGAGCTTCTATCTATTTAAGGATAAATTTAAGCTCTGATAGTATAGCCTAGTTGAAAAGTTTTAGTTGTTCTTTTTAAGTATGGAGAATTAACAAATATAATCAAATCAGAAGAAAGGCTGTGCAGGGTATGAACAATGGGATTTTTTTTTTTTTTTTTTTTTTTGTGAGACGGAGTCTCACTCTGCCACCCAGGCTGGAGTGCAGTGGCACGATCTTGACTCACTGCAAGCTCCGCCTCCTGGGTTCACACCATTCTCCTGCCTCAGCCTCCCGAGTAGCTGGGACTACAGGTGCCCACCACCACGTCTGGCTAATTTTTTTTTGTATTTTTTTAGTAGAGACAGGGTTTCACCATGTTAGCCAGGATGGTCTTGATCTCCTGACCCCGTGATCTGCCTGCCTTGGCCTCCCAAAGTGCTGGGATTACAGACATAAGCCACCCTGCCCAGCCTGGGATTTCTTTCTTTTTCAGGCAAAGGATGGAGGGTAGCTGAATTTGGAGTGTCACAATAATGGACAGTGATGTGTCAAGGGAAAAGCAACAGCTTTTTATAAGAAGTTAGGTGGCTGGACACATGGCTCATGCCTGTAATCCCAGCACTTTGGGAGGCTGAGGCAGGCAGATCACTTGAGGACAGGAGTTCACAACCAGCCCAGCCAACAAGGTGAAACCTCATCTCTACTGAAAATACAAAAATTAGTTTAGCTGGGCATGGTGATACACATCTGTAATCCCAGCTACTTGGGAAGCTGAGCCAGGAGAATCACTTGAACCCAGGAGGCGGAGGTTGCAGTGAGCTGAGATCGCACCACTTAACTCCAGCCTGGGCGACAGAGCAAGATTCTGCCTCAAAATCCAGCTTGGGTGACAAAGCGAGACTCCACCTCAAAAAAAAAAAACCAAAAAAAAAAAAAAAACCAGAGAGATTAGGTGACTTAACTGAAAAATTGTAAGCATTTTTGTTAAAGAGTTTGTAAAGCATGATAATCATTGTTTAGTGAAAACTCTAGAGCTAAATTAATTGATTGTTTTACATATTTTGCTATTGCTATTAAAGCTCTTAGAGAATATACATATGACTTAGCTATTGGCGCTAATGAAAGAGTAAAAGAAGTGATAGGTTTCAAATGATTCCCATTATACTATGTCCAGATCCTTTATGAGTAAAAGAGAAAAATATTTATGAATTTAGAAGTCTGGAAAATATTTTGGTGCACACTTATTGTATCAGTCTTCTCAGTCTTCGTGCCCTGAGATGTTTAGCATGAGATGTTCCTTTTAACTTGGAAGTATTCAGCAATTGAAAGATATTTATGTTAGCATATTCAACTTATGTTACTTATCAAAAGAAGTTAAACTTTATAATTTGTCAGTTTTTTGTACTAAGTTTTGAAGACAAAGTCTCTTATAGTAATTTACTTAATTAAAGTTTGGAAAATTTTAGACAAACCTAATTAATTTTATTTATTGCTCTATGAGCACTTATTTCAAATCATTTTGGCTATTTCGAGTAGGGAAATGATGTATATAAAAATGTCCAAAGACATTTTTATGCTTTGTTAATGTACTGTCATTTTAAGAAATGAATCAAATTATGTTTCATAATCAGTGTTTTGTATGTCTTTAAAAATTTATTTAGAAATTGTTTAGGCCTTCAAAGATCTTTTCTTAATGAATTCAGTCATTTCTCTATGACCTTAAATTTAGTGAAAGATCTGGTAACTTAAATTTAGCTACATATTTTTTATTTATAGTATTATACATTTTCATAAAATTAGGTCTTTTAAAAGGATATTTATTATCATTCTACTTAGTTGAATACAATTACATATGTAATTTTTAATTTTAAACAAGCTACAGAAACATAGATAGATCATTTAACTCAGAAACCAATGTAGGAAAGTTTGAATTATGAGAAATAACACTGGTCTTGAACAAATCAAAATGTTACGCTAACAACATTTTTATATGGTAAACTAATTTTTAAAAACTCTGAGTCATGCCAATATTCCCTTTTATTTTGAAGTTAAAATGCTTTCTATCTCATAGCTATAAAAACACGTTATTGTATAAAAACACTTTCCTGTACCCATAAAAAGAAACATAATTTAGTAACTTTACCTTTCTTTTAGAAAATGTTTACTGTTTACATGTACTTAATATTCCTGCAGTATCTCAAAAATGACTGAAAGGTTTTTTTATCAGTTAAGTTTTAAAGTTTACAATAGTCACTCATATTAATCAGGATAGAGGGATATTTTGGTCATTTTTGTGGTTTGGGTAATGTTTTGGCTGAGGGATGTTGGGCAAGTTAGCAGCTGAGCCTCATTTTCCATATAGGGCTCTTTAAGAAATGAAACAAATTAGTAAAATGTCCAACAATGTCTATGTTATTGTGTATGTTCAAACATGATTTGAGAATGGCCTTGTTTTTGTCTTTATCTCTGATGGTCACAGAGCAGTCTTAACTGATTTTGATATTCTGTGAAATTATTTAAGAGGAAAATACTAAGGCTAACTCCCAGCCACAACAGGACAGTGGACAGTAAGAAGCCATCTCCCACGTGTCAGGGGCTGCTTTTCTTTTTCTTTTTCTTCGTAACTCTCCAGAGCCTAAACTTGGAAATATATGTATTATACAAGCCAAGGTTTTATTCTTAGAAACATGCCTAAAGCACATATAAATGTGTTTTGATAGACCTCTTGAATCATAATTAACAAAGAGCCGGATTTAAAGTTTACAACAAATAGTAAAGTACTTAACAGCCTTAATATAAGCTGAGAATGAAAGTTTAAGCTGCATTCAATGTTGTGAGTAATGGAATATTGTAATTGTTAAGTTTATGTGTCAACTTGAATGGGACATCCAGTACCTAGACACTTGGTCAAACATTATTCTGGGTGTGTCTATGATAATGTTTCTGAACGAGATTAACATTTGAACATTTGAATCAGTAGACTGAATAAAGCAGATTGCCCTCTCTACTTATGGGAAGACCTTATTCAATCGATGGAAAACCTGAATACAACAAAAAGGCTAAGAGGAAACTCCCCCTGACTGACAGCCTTGAGCTGGGACATCAGTCTTCTCCTGCCTTTAGACTCAAACTGAAATACAGGCTTTTAGACTGGCAGTACATCATCGGTTATCCTGGGTCTCTATTACCAATGGCAGATCTTGGGAATTCTCAACCTCCATAATCCCATGAGCCAATCCCTTATAATAACTAAACAACAAAGAAATAAAATACATATGTATGCACATATATATAAACACATACAGAATATTAGTTCTGATTCTCTGGAAAACTCTGATTAAATATCAAATTACCATTAACTGGTATATACAGAAAGCTCATATGCAGGTAGTCAATTTACAAACAGTCACTTTTGAACCTTTCCCATTTTAGAAAACATTTCACACATTTGACATAAGAGTAAAGGGATGTTTCTAAGAGGAAAAACAAGGAATTTATTAGTGAAAAACTGCTCTTGATGTTTTTTGACCAAAGAAATTTCTACAGATCCACAGGGGTCCACTCTGTAATGGAGGAATATGTTCAATTGATGAGAGCTCCTTAATGCAAGCTTTAATTGATTCCTCTGTTATAGGACCAACCTTCTTTATGGGGTCCCTCTTAAGAGTTTCAAAAGATAGCAGTTATTCTACTTCCTGAGATATTAGTGTAAAAGTTCTAGAAGTCTCAGAGATATTAAGCAAATGACAAAAAAAGGATTGTACATGGCAAAGGTTAATACAGTTCTACCATTAAATAAAAACAAACCAAATATTCCATAAGAAAATCTTCAAATTCATTTTTCCACTGTGAAAAATCAATGTAAAATTATATCTATATTTATTTTTATTAGGTAAGGCACCTTGAAGAAATATATGTGGGCTGGGCATGGTTGCTCACACCTGTAATCCGAGCACTTGGGGAGGCTGAGGCAGGAGGATCACTTGAAGTCAGGAGCTCGAGATGAGCCTGGCCAACATGATGAAACCCCGTCTCTACTAAAAATACCAAAATTAGACAGGTGTGGAGGCGCACACCTGAAATCCCAGCTACTCAGGTGTCTAAGGCAGCAGAATTGCTTGAACCAGGACGTGGAGGTTGCAGTGAGCCGAGATCGCACCACTGCACTCCAGCCTTGGCCACAGAGTAAGGCTCCATCTCAACAATAAAAATATATATATATATATATATGTATAAGTCCATCAGAAGTTACCTAAAACCACTGTTCAAGTTCTAGGACCAATATTATGGCTATAAGGCTTTTTTAGATGAGGCAGTATCCAGATATTGGAGTGTCAACATTGGTCATAAAGGTGTTCTCTGGTGGTGATGAATTTGGGGACCTCTTAATATATTCTAGGCATCTGCATTCTAAAGATTTCCAACCTATCCACATACCCAGAGGAACATTCATACCTTTTACTCAGTGATTTTGGAAATGGAGTTTTTGGAGCTCAAAAACTAGGCACCAAATTAGAAGACAGTGAGCCTCTAGAAATCATAGGACCCAGAAAGAGAGAACCAGAATTTAATGGTACTTGAAGAAGTAGACAGGAATCGAGAGAATTTTGTCAGTGGGCACCATGTAGATTAATGGAAAATCAAGGTGGACAGGGGCAACGTTGGATACACGTTTGTGCATCAAGCCTTGCAATAAAAGCATTTTTTAAATTTTAAAAAAGTATTTTTTTTAGTTTATTCTCATGTGTGTCATACAGCAGGCTAGATAGCCTGAATATCCTTGTACCTTGCGGGGAAGGCAGGCCGACTTTCGGTTGTGTGCAGCCAAATCTCCTTCTCTGTGTCAATCTCAAGCTTTAGAGCTTGGCAATGCTGTACTGTAGTTTCAATAACTAAATGTTGTAAAACCACAAGAATCTTTTTCCGATAGGAGTCCAGCTCCCCAGGTGATGAAAAGGTTGCATGAGGTATGATGGGATTTCATATTCGGTGTGAAGAATCAAGCTCAGGATGGCATAGCAGTAAAGGGTTTGAAAGTCCTAAGGTTGAATTTCCAGGTCAGCCAGGTATTTGCTGTGGAATCTTGGGCAAGTTAGTGGCTGAGCCTCATTCTCCTTACAGAGCTGTTTGAGGAATGAAACAGGTTAGCACAATGCCTGATACACAGCTCAACAATTGGTAGTCATCCTATTATTCACCTCAATTGTATTGATGGAGGAAAAACAACTGACATTTATTTGTCATCTACTATGTGGCAGGCACTGTACTAGCCATGTCCATGTATTATTACCTCCTTAATCCTTACAAAATCCCTGGGAGCTAGATAGTCCTATGTCACAGGAGACAGGAGACTGGAAACTGAGACTATCACAGCAAAGTATAGCAGAAAATGCACAGAGATGGGGTGGGGGTGTCTCATTGTAAACAGTAGTTGCTAATTCCTATTTGAGTTAACAGGTCATGATTCTACAAACCAGTTATGATAAAAAATAATATAGGCAGAATTATACTCAGGTTTTCCCAATATTGACAGCAATTTTAAGGGAAAAAAGTAAAATCTTTGAAATGCTATTGCTATAAATAAATCAGCATTTGCAATTTTTTAGAGCAACTCTGAAGGAAACTGTTAGTAATTAATTTTTCAGGACTTGTTGCAGCAGCCCAAACTCTGAAATGCATTTTGTCGTGGCAGTTATGGCTTGTAATGTCAAAAATGATCATAATTGCAATGCTGTTTAGTGCTTGAAAGGAACAGAGCTTCCTTTCACCTCTGTCTCTCGCCTGCAAAGTTGTGAACTGCCACCTGGTGATAGTAGAGTTCCACACCATCTAGGAGAAAAGGGCGATCCTAAATATGAAATAAGCTGCAAAAATGCAGACTGGCTTTTGTTCAAGGAATAGGTTTTCTCTATGTAAAAATGGCTAAAAGCTAGGCTATTAAACAAGTATTATCCACACCAGACATACTCAAGAGTGAATTCGGGGGAAAAAAAGAATTATTCAATTGAGCAAGTCTCCTGCTAGTTGTCGTTTTCTAGAACCAGCTAAATCACATTTCTGTTCAGCTTGTTACAGAACCTGATCACAGGAGTGTTCTCTTTTCTTACTTACACCTAAGATTGCTCTATTAGTGCCTTTGTAGCTGCCTTTACCATTCTTTATGTTCCATTTCCTCTCTCTCTCTCTCTCTCTCTCTCTCTCTCTCTCTCTCTTCCATTCTCTCTCTCTAGCTTTTCTAAACCACACGGGGCCTCCTTTCTGTCTTCTGGGAACCCCGAAGGTTTGGAAATCAAATCCTAAATACTGCAGAATCTTTAACCAAGGCCTGTGGATTTTCTTCTTCATTTTAAAACTTCACTTTGATAATTATCTCATGCCTTCTCTAGTTAGATTACTTACAGATAAACAGTTTAAATGCTCATTTATTCATTTATAAACTCCTATTACAAGCCAGTTTTCAATTCTAGTGCAAGTAACAGTCTACAGAATTTTTCATGCTTCAGACCTGAATTATGTTTTAGAACCAGAAGAAGAGGCAGCTTCAATTATTTTCTTGATGAAGACAAAATAGGCTACTCAAAACATTGCCATTGTCTAGCCTCCATTGCCAAGGCATCAAGGCAGGGTTGGGGATGCTGCCATGACCACTAGCATTAGAGCTTTTTGTTGTAAATACACATCTCAAATGTGATGAAAATCATTTCATGAAAAATTAAAAATACATCAGCTGACATTTTGTTCTTAACAGAGCAATGTACTGAACTGAATTCATAATTTTAGCTTGCAACCCAATTATCAGTTAAAATAAACAGACTCAACCTCAATAAATAGAGTTCCCTTTTCATTGTGCAATTAACTATGCTGGATCGCATTTGGTCATCTGAGTGGTACCACCTCTCACCTCCAACGGGGGAGCCATGTTTCACAGAATGCCCTTTCCATACAATTCAGGGTTGGATTTTGCCACTGAGAGGAACTTGCGTGGGATTTGAAAAGCTAAGCCATTATTCTCAGGAGGATGTGGTGGCCAGAACAGCTTCCCCTCCTGCTCCAGCTCTTTAGGCAGAAGTTATTAAGGGACTGTTTCTCTGATCCTCTATGTGCTGTTCAGCCCCACCCTCCCATTAGCTCTCCCACATATTTATGTATAACCCTAATTCCTATATTAAATCCTTTTGCTCCTGTGACACTTGCAGTGGCTGTGTTTTCTGTACTGAATCCACTTCCAGTATCAAAAACTGTATAGGTGGCTATTACAGAAGATCAGACAAAGAAAACACTTCATAAAATTCTGCAAAATTTGTTTGGTGAAAGGAGCCAAACAGTAATTAACGGAGCAAATGGAAAAGAGAGTTTTCTACCTTTACAAATGACTGAATTCACACAAGCAAAATAAATATTTGAATGAGGGTAAGGCTCCAGTGTGAGGCATCTTTCCTGATAAAAATCCTAGCTTTCGGTTTTAAAAACATTGCCTTTTACTTCTTCCTTTCCTGTACTCTCTGAGAAGGCTGGCTGCACTGCCCAATTCCTGAGGGTTATTTAGCACATTTCCCGGCATGCCTCTTGCTTCACCCCAGCTCTACTGTAGCTTTATGTCCTGTTTGTTAATATTTGAAATGGAAACTCTACTGACACCTAATGCATTCCGCTGACATTGGCTAGCAGACTTCTTGTAATTGTTTGACCTTCTCATCCTCTCTGCATGTTAAAATTACTTAAGGAGTGGATGTGCTAAAAGTTTGGTGCCCTGAGATTGTTGGAAGAAAAGGTCACACAAATCCAATAAACACGTAATTTTATTTTTCATCGGTGATGAAGTCCATGATCCAGGACCATATAACTTGCAAAGAAAGTGTAAAAAAAAGCTTGGAGCCCTCAGTCCTGGCAAATCTCCCTGCATCACATGTATTTACAACAGGTCAATCTATATTTGAATTGAAGTTCTAACTTGGAGTTCTAGAGCAGTGAACCTTTGTTTTATTTATGTTTCAAAATTTAATATATAATAAGAGAGCGAGAAGTTAAGTTTTAAACAAGAAGCTCAGAAATGTTCAATTTAATTACATTTTAAAACATTATTGGAGTTTTTATTTTCCCTTGTGAGTATCATGTTAAATTAAAATTAAGGTGAAAAAAAACAGTTCATTTTATGCATCTAACTTTTTCCCTCATGCAATACCCTGTTTGTTAGGATGGGATATGTTTTTCTTTGATTTAAAAAAAAACAAAAAACAACACTCAAATGTCAGTGGTGGCTGGGGCAGTGGTTCACCCCTGTAATCCCAGCACTTTGAGAGGCTGAGGTGGACAGAATGCCTCAGCCCAAGAGTTTGAGATCAGACTGGGAAACATAATGAAGCCCTCCCTTTAAAAAATAAATAACTGGCCTGGCGGCACACACCTGTAGTCCCAGCTACTCAGGGGGCTGAGGTAGGAGGATTGCTTGAGCCCAGGAGGGACAGGTTCAGTGAGCTGTGATGGTATCACTGTACTCAAGCCTGGGTGACAGAGACCCTGTCTCAAAAACTAAACAAACAAGTCTCAGTGGCTTTTCACAGCAGAAGCTTATTTCTCATTCATAGATGTGGTGCACAGGGAGCCATCAGGGAAGCTCTGTTCATCACTCTCACTTGGGGTCCCAGCTCCCGGAGGCTCCATCATACACTGTGTTTCCATAATTAGAGGAGCAGGAGGGAGAAGGTAGGGAATTATGCAATGTTTCAAAGCTTCTACTTGAAGGTGATCCGTGGTACTTACACTCACATTTCATTGCCTAAAACAAGCCACACAGCCTCACTCCACTTCTGAGGAGGTACAGAAGTATAATCCCATCAAAGGACAGAGGGAGAGCTGAAATATATATTCATAAGCTGTACCTACATTTCTTGTTCTGATAACAGAAAAATAAATATTTCATTTATGGCCATTATCAGATAATATTTTAGTTGAAAGCATGTATTATGAATGCCATACTTCCCTCTGCCAGGAGGTAAAAATTTGGAATTCTTGGGAGGAGGGGCAAAAATCTTAAAACTTAGATATTCTAATAGTCTATGGACCTTCAAAGGGCCACGGCACATAAACAGTATACTGTATATCTGTGGTATTAAAATTTTATGGAGGCCGGGCACGGTGCTCACACCTGTAATCCCAGCACTTTGGGAGGGCGAGGCAGGCAGATCACAAGGTCAGGAGTTCAAGAGCAGCCTGGCCAACGTCGTGAAACCCCATCTCTACTAAAAATACAAAAAATAGCTGGGCGTTGTGGCACACATCTGTAATCCTAGCGACTCAGGATGCTGAGGCAGGAGAATCACTTGAGCCCAGGAGGCGGAGGTTGCAGTGAGCCAAGATCAGATCACACCACTACACTCCAGCCTGGGTGACAAAGCAAGACTCCGTCTCAAAACAAAAAAACAAAAAAACAAAAAAAACCAACTTTATGGAGGTTGGGGTAGGAGGTGATTAGGGAAAAAAAAGCCTAAAGAGGCTCCTTGGGGGCAGGGGTTAAAGGAAATAAAGTTGAGAAGCACTGGTCTAGTGGAAAGCACACTGAACTGGAGAGTCAGAAGGCCTGAGTTCTAATTCTGGCATTTAATGAGATGAGGTAACTAATCATGCTGAAAACCTAGTTCTCCCCACCCTTTGTATTACTTTCCCAGGGCTGCCATAACAAATGACCACAAGCTGAATGACTTAAAGCAACAGAAATGTATTCCTTCACAGTTCTAGAGGCTGGAGATCCAAGACCAAGGTATCCACAGGGCCATATTCCTCTGATGGCCTTGCTGGAAAGAATGTCCCATGGGTCTGTTCCAGCTCCTGGTGGTGGCTGGCAGTCCTTGGCCTTCTTTCAGCCAAGGCAGCTTAACTCCAAACTATACCTCCGTCTGCACATGGTCCTCTTCCCTCTGTGTGTATCTTTGTGCCTCCCAATCTCTCTCTCCTCCTAAGGACACTAGGTATTGAATGTGGGCTCATGCTAATCCAGTCTTTTCTTAACCTGAATACATCTGCAAAGACTTTATTTCTTTTTTAAAATTTATTTTTATTTTTATTTATTTTTATGTTTATTTTATTTTTGAAATGGAGTCTCATTCTGTCGCCCAGGCTGAAGTGCAGTGGTGCGATCTCAGCTCACTGGAAGCTCCGCCTCCCGGGTTCACGCCATTCTCCTGCCTCAGCCTTCTGAGTAGCTGGGACTTCAGGTGCCCGCCACCACACCCGGCTAATTTTTTGTGGTTTTAGTAGAGACGGGGTTTCACTGTGTTAGCCAGGATGGTCTCCATCTCCTTACCTCGTGATCCACCCACCTTGGCCTCCCAAAGTGCTGGGATTACAGGCGTGAACCACCGTGCCCAGTCAAGACCTTATTTCCAAATAAGATACAGGAGGGCTAGGACTTCAACATATCTTTTGGGGGACACGATTCAACTCAAGACACCTTTTGATCCCATTACTTTATGAATGTAACATTTATTGCAGTGCCTACTGCATTCCAGGAGATGGAAAGATTGTGCTCGAGATAGAAAGATTCCTTTCCTCAGTGCATATTTATTTGATCCCTACTATGAGTCAGACACTGTAATAGGCACTAGGATTACATCTATAACAACGAAACAAACAAAGTCTAGAGCAAGTTCTTGCTGTTGTTGGGGCTCAGAAAATGCTACCCCAAAATACGGCACCTTGGAAACTGAGAAGACAGCAGACATGGAAAGGCCACTCTCTGGCCTTCCACCTGTCTATGTGAGAGCTGGCCATAAAGGGTTCTCCGACTTGCCTTACATGAAAGTAGGCCATAGGACCCTGATGTGACAGGTGTCCCACCCAAAGTAAAGGCATATTTTCCAGGGGGGCCAAGAAAAATCTAAACAAATAGGGACTGTTGAGTTTTCTGTAGTGTGTTGCCATCAGGTCAGACTCCCCCTTTGTCCAGTCACATTTCTGCATGACTGTTCCTTCTTCATTGAACCTAAGGGTATAAAGTTATACCCTTTTTCCTGGGTCTTTGGATCTTCATGTCTGAAGGCTCCCATATCACATAAAACATTGGCTGAATAAATTTGTCATGCTTTTCTCTTGTTAATCTTTTGTTACAGGAGCGTCAGCAACAACCCTTGCAATGGGTGAGGAAAGTTATTCCTTTTTCTCCCCCACACTGTTATGTGACTTACGGTCTATAGAAAAGATGGATGATACACAGATATGTGCAACGTGATACTACTGAGAAGAAAGATAAGGCAAGGTAGATGATAGAGAGTGCAATGTGAAATATGTTGCTATGGAGAATGGAGTCAGGGGAAGCCTCTTTAAAGAGGTGAGTTTGAGTAAAGGTTTGAATGAAAGGAGGGAGAAAATCATGTGGCTACCAGGGAGACAGAGTTGCAGACAGAGAACTGCAGTGCAAAGGTCCTGAGTTGGGCACAGGTTGAGTGTGTTTGATGAGGCCACCGTAGTGATGTGGAGTGAGTATAAGGAGAGGAAGACGATGAAGTGTGATAGAGAACTGTGGCCAGGTCATGCAGGCCTTGAAGGCTGCAGGAAAGACTCTTCTGTTACTTTAAGTAAGATGAGAAATGACTTGAGGATTGTGAGCAGAGGAATGACATGGTCTCATGTGTTTTAAATGAAAGCTGGGTGGTGAGTATGCTGTATTAGAGCAACAGCTGAGGCAGGGAGATGAAGTCAAGTGATACAGTAGTTCAGGTGATGGTCTGAACAGGAGTGGAAAAGGGGAAGGCAGTGATAAGCTGTTGGATGCTGGATACATTCTGAGGGTAGAGTCAATAGAATTTCCTGATAGATTGAAGGTGGTGTGAGTAAAAAGAGGAGACAGGATGATGCTGAGATATTTTGGCCTAACAAAATGGAAGTTTACGGTTGCCACTTACTGACCGAGGGGAATGGTGGGAATGCAGCACAAATTCAGTTTTGGACATGTGACATTTGGGATGCCTATTAGACCATCAAGTAGAGATGTTGAATAAGCAGTAAGATGAGATCAGGGGACATGTCAGGGCTGGAAAATAAGGTTGGGAGTTGACAGCTTATAGATTGTACTTAAGGTCATGGGATTAGTTAAGATCAACTACTGACTGAGTATTGATTAAAAAAAAATATTCTTAAAAGTGACCCTGGTAGTACCCCAACATTTAGAATTAAGGAAGGTGAGGGCTATCTAGGAATTGAGTCTCAGAAGGAGTAGCCAATGAGTTAAAAGAAGATTCATGAAAGAGTAGGGTACAAGAAGCAAAGTGAAGATACGCTTTCAAGAAAGCATGACCAGCAGGGCCAAATGTTGCTGATGGAAGTAGGAGAAAGGCTGAAAACTGGCCATAGGATTTGACAATGTACAGACCATTTGTATATAAGTCAGGATTTGGTTTGACTTCAGGGCACCAAAAATGACAATGGCATAAACATAAAGACATCTGAATGTAGGTAGTCCAGGGCTACATGGTAGTCCTGTGGGAATTTAGGACCCAGGTTCCTTCTAGCTTTCTTTTCCTTTATCCTAGCACATGGCTTCTATCCTCAAAATGATGGCTTTAGTTCCTACAAAAGAACATAAAGGAACAAGTGGAAAATGTCATAAAGGCACATGGTCCAGAGGAGCTAACTGTAACAGTTAACTAGAGTTACGGTCACAATAATTCTGTATGCCAAACAACTACAAAATCTCAGTGGCATGCCACAATAGGCATTAATATTGCTCAGGAGTCTATGGCTTGGCTGACAATCCGCTGATCTAGGCTGGGCTTCCCTTCAAAAACCAGTATGCTTGGAATAAAATCTACTTGGCCAAGTATGCTGTTATTTGAATAAACTAAACTTTCTATTTTTACTTAGAATACTTATTTTTTTATTAGTAAATATTGATTTATAGTTCTCTTTTTAGGTATTTTTATCTGATTTTGTTATTTAGCCTATCTTTGCTTCATACTGTCACTTATGGGATCCTTTCATCTTCTGTGTGTACTTATAAGAAAAATTATTGTCTGTTTTTTGAGGCTACATAGATGCTAATGATAAAGTCATCTGGTCCTGAAGCCTTTCTAAATGGCAGATCTTTATCCATGTTCTAGTTTCTGTTATGTGTAATAGCTTATTTGACTTTCTACCACTTCTTTTGTTTTGTCTGAGACAGCATCTTGCTCTGTCTCTCAGGCTGGAGGATGGTGATGCAGTCTCAGCTCACTGCACCCTCAACCGCCCAGGCTCAAGCAATCCTTCTATTTTAGCCTCCCCAGTAGCTGGGACTACAGACATGTGTTATTATGCCCAGTTATTATTATTATTTTTTTACTTATTTGCAGAGATGGGGTCTCACTATGTTGCCCAGGCTGGTCTGAAACTCCTGGGCTCAAGTGATCCTCCCACCTCAGCCTCCCAAAGTGCTGGGATTACAGGTGTGAGCCACTGTGCCTGGCTGACTTTCTACCACTTCTTAAGTGAATCTGGGTTATTTATATTTGGCTAGAAAATCATATGTTACCTTAAAATTGACCTGTATATATTCTTTTACAATTTTTAAAATGCGTTTTGCATCTTTTATAATTACTAATGCTGAATGTTTTCACTTTTCTCTTTTATCCTTAACTAGACTTACCACAGTAGTTTAATTGTAAAGATCAGCTTTGTTATATCTCTTTTTCAGTTTTCTTTTAAAATAATTTCATTTTTATGAATTATTTCCTCCTACTCTATTTAGATTTGATTTTATTTATTTATTTTTTATTTATTTGTTTTTTAAAGACAGGGTCACATTCTGTTGCCCAGGCTGGAGTGCAGCGGCACAATCACAGCTCACTGCAGCCTCGACCTCCTGGGCTCAATCTATCCTCCCGCTTTAACCTCCTGCGTAGCTAGGACTACAGATGCATGCCACCACACCAGGCTAGTTTTTTGTATTTTTTGTACAGAAGGGGTTTCACCATTTTGCTCATGCTGGTCTTGAACTCCTGGGTTCAAATGAGCTGCCCGCCTCAGCCTCCCAAAGTGCTGGCTCACATGCGTGAGCCACTGCACCCAGCATGATTTTTTCTATTTCTTAAGTTGTGTATTTAGTTTTTTTCAGCTCATTTTTAACATGAACACTTTTGGAGCTATTAATTCTCTTTTAAATACAGCTTTAGCTATGGCCCATAGGTTTTTTGATTTAAAAATATTCTCATTTTCAATATTTTCTAGATAATTTGCCATTTCCATCCTATTTATCTTTGCCTCACAGATGGTTTAGAAGAGTCAAATTTGTTATTAAGTTAAAAGTATTTTCCTTTTATTTTTCTTTTAATTTATGTCCATGGGAACATATTCAACCAGTATAAAATGATAGACTATAAAAGTCCTGTGTATCTCCTAGCACAGAGCTCCCAGTCCTCTCTCCAGAGGTAACTAATCTTATCAGATTCTGGTATTTCTTTTTAGGAGTATGAATATGCTGTGAAAATACATGTTTTGAAAAGTATTCTTTTTTTGAACTCTCTTCTTTTCTTAATTATAGATTCGGGGGTACCTGTGCAAATTTGTTACATGGGTGGGTGGGTGTATTATGTAACGCTGGGGTTTGCTCTTCTAGTGAACATAGTATGCAACAGGTAGTTTCTCCAACACTTGCCCCTTTACTCCCTCCCCTATTTTGTAGTCCTCAGCGTCTACTGTGTCCATCTTTATGTCCATGTGGACCATTGTTTAGCTTCCACTATTAAGTGAGAACATGTGGTATTTGATTTTCTGTTCCTGCAGTAATTCACTCAGGATAATGGCCTCCAACTGCATCCATGTTGCTGCAAAGGAAATGATGTCATTCTTTTTTATGAAAAGTATTTTTTAGCTTCAGTTTAAATTGTTAAAAGGCCTCCTAAGGCCACTGATATGGTATGGTAGATTTCAGGGATCCAGGGCTTATTCTACTTTGGTTTCGAATCTCTAATGCTTTACACTGCCTGCTTCCTGCTTTCAACATTGTTTCTACAGTTCAAATCTGAGAAAGGTCCATAGAATGGACTTAGTTGGCCTTTTAAATTTGTAGATTTCTGAAGTTGGTTTTATTTCATTTCCTGTGGAAGAATAATTGTGCTGTCCTGACCTCTTGATCTCAAGTCTAGAAATGGTACTAAATACCTCCATAATTTCACCTGTTGAGCATCTTTATGTGACAGACCTTACTTTAGGTAGGGTTCTTTTATGTATATCCTATGGTGGCACCAAGAGGTAGTTGCAATTTTGCAACCCACAAGCTCCATCTGTCTTCCTCCCCTAAACCTTCACAAATAAATATTTATTCTAAGTCCACTCTATGCTCACCTTGCAGACAGCTTCAAGGCAATTTCTCCAGTAGCCTCCCCTTTATCTAGAGCACCAAACCTAAACACCTGCTGTGGTGGACAGCTCAGGAAATGGCTCCCACCACCTGTTATTCACACTCGTGTGTGTGTGTGTGTGTGTGTGTGTGTGTGTGTGAGAGAGAGAGAGAGAGATAGAGAAAGTTGCCATATTGAAGGGACTCATGTGGCAAAGGACTGAGGACAGACTCCAGCCAATAGCTAGCAAGAACGCCCTAAGTCCAACTGAGAACAACTGAACTGTGTGGAATTGAATCCTGCCAACAGCCATACGGAAGATCTAGGAAGTGAATCCTTCTGAGTCAAGACTTGCAATGACTGCAGCCTTGTGAGAGCTACGGTGTCAGAGGACCCAGATTCTTGACCCACAGAAACTAGCCCAAATAAATGTTGTTTTAAGCCACTATGTTTTAGAGAAATTTATTATGAAGCAATAGATCATGACACCTGCTTTTTTAAAGTTCCTTGTGAAACCCAAGATGATTGCTGGGAGGTGTTTTTCCAGGTAATAGTTCTGGAGAAGAGTTATATATGTCCCATCCACTTCCAGTCAACCTGTCCTCATCATCCCATGCTTTCTAAAAAGACCACAGAAGCAGGTTCTGGAGATAGAAAAACAAAAAATGATGACAAAACATTGGGTTGAGAATGGTGGAGCCGGAATAGAACTTAAAAAGAAAAATATCTCTACCACACACCCATTAGAATTGTTAAAACTAAAAATATGAACAGTACCAAGTCCTGGAGAGGATGCAGACCAACTTCATCCCTCAGACACGGTTGGTGGGGCTGAAAAGTGTTTAGCCATCCTAGAAAACATTTTTGTAGTTTCTTATAAATTTAAACACACACTCACTATATGACCCAGCAATCATATTTGTGGGTATTTCCTCTAGAGAAGTGAAAACTTAGTTCATACGAAAACCTACACTTGAATATTCATGACAACTTTATATGCAATAGCCAACACTTGGTGTATTAGAGTTCTCTAGGAAAACAGAACCAATATTGGGAGAGAGATTTATTTTGAGGAATTTGCTCATGGAATTATGGAACCTAGCAAGTCCAAAATCTGCAGAGTGGGCAGGCAGGCTGGAGACCCAGAAAGAGCCAGTGTTGTAATTCAAGTCCAAAGGCAAACTGCTAGCAGATTTCTCTCTTGCTTGGGGGAGGGTAGTCTTTTTGTTGTACTCAGCTAACTGAATGAGGCCCACCCCACATTATGGAGGGCAATCTGCTTCACTGAAAGTCCACTGATTTAAATGTTAATCTCATCTAAAAACATGCTCACAGAAACATCCAGGATGTCTGACCACATATCTGAGCACCATGACCCAATCAGGTTGACACATAAAAGTCATGATTAACTCCACCCTTGTCAACTGAATACACATGCACAAACATATTCATTTCAAAATATGGAGGAAATACTCAGATAATTGCATTTCTCATTTATGTAATTGGTCATGTGGTCACCATGGCCATATGGTCACTGTGGTTATGTGGTATTTCTAACTACTTTCTTCAACTACTTATTCCCTATTCCCCTTGCCCTCATCAAACCCTCAGTTGGTTGTAGTTCTTTTCTTGGTGGGCAACCCAAACCTTCAATCCTGAAGGGTCTGGGCCATTAGTAGTCCTGAATGAATTGAGTTGTGATAATTTTTCATTGACTTTAACCACACGGCATAGTAATACTAAGAGATACCATAAAGGATCACCTGTATTCCAGATATATTCTTTCTTACCTCCATTGTAGAGTAGTAGTCCAATTTCCCCTGGGTAGTCAGGATCAATCATCCCAGCCGGTAATGTAACCCTCTTCTTTGTCTGTTGCTTTGGAAGCATGAGGAGGCCAAAGCAGTCAGGCAGCAGTCTTAATTTCCAGTTCAATGAAATAATTGTTGTGTCTCCCAGTGGAAGCATCTCTCCCTTTGGAACTAAGAACTCTAGGATAGGAAAGCATAAGGTCACAAGAACAGGAAGCAAACATTTTGCTAATAGGTCACTAGGGATAAAGATGAGAGGTGCCACTCCCAATTCCACCCCCTGATTTCTGGATCTATGAACCTGGCTATGGGAGAAATGGCACCATATATTAGACACTGATTCCAAGTGTACACAGCCTTCTAGGGGAACTTTGCCCTACCTTGCGAAGTTTTACTTCCTAGCTGGCACTGTAATAGTCTTCAAAAGGCAATTCCACTATTCTATCAAACCAGCTGATTTAGGATGGTGAAGATCATGAATTTCATGAGCACAGGCCCATTGCCACACTTTATTTGTGTGAAGTTACTTCCTTGATCACAAACAATGCTGTGTGCAATGCCATGGTGGTGGATAAGGCATTCTGTAAGTCCACAGATGGTAGTTTTGGCAGAAGCGTTTTGCGCACATAAGGCAAATCCACATTCAGAATAAGTGTCTATTCTAGTAAGAATAAAACGTGGCCTCTTCCATGATGGCAGTGGTCCAATGTAATCAACATGCCACCAAGTAGTTGGCTGATCACCCCCAGGAAATGGTGCCATATCAAGGGCTGAGGGTTGGTCTGTGCTGTTGAAGGATTGGGCACTCAGCAGTGGCCATAGCCAGGTCAAACTTGGTGAGTTGAAAATTCATTTCTGAGCACATGCCACAACTTCTATCCCTGCCACCACGGCCACTTTGCTCAGGAGTCCATTGGGCAAAGACAGGTGTGGTTGGAGAAAGAAGCTGACGGGCATCTACAGAACAGGTTATCCTATCCTATCAGTTTGATTATTAAAATCCTCCTCACTGAGGTCACCCTTTGGTGAGCATGACATGGAATGTAAATATCTTCCCATTATTTGCCCATTCAGAGAGGTCCATCTATAGACCTCTTCTCCAGATTTCCTTGTAACCAATTTTTCAGTCATATTCTTTCCCAGTCCCTGACCATCAAGAGTGGTGTGTAATTGCACATGTCCTTTGACAGGTAAATGAATAAACCAATTGTGGTATGTCCATATAATGAGATGCTATTCAACAATTAAAAATGAATGGGCTATTGATATATACAATTATTTAGATGGATTTCAAGGACATTATGCTCTGTGAAAGAAGCCAATGTCAAAAGGCTATACATTTCCTAATTCCACTTATATAACATTCTCAGTGACAAAATTATAGTCATGATGAGCAGATCAGTGGCTGCCAGGGATTAGAGTTAAAGGGAGGATGTGAGTACTAAGGGGTAACATGAGGAATATTCTTCGTGCTGATGGAACAGTTCTGAATCTCAATTGTGGTAATGCTTGTATAATCTACACGTGACAAAATGTCCTAAAAATACTCCAACAAAGTGAATGTAAAAACTTAAATCCATCTGTGGTCTATATTTGAGTTAAAAATATTGTACCAATGGCAGCTTCATGGTTTGTACTGTGGTTATGCAAGATGTTACCATTCAGGAAATGTGGGTGAAGCGTATTCAAAAACTCTGCTTACTACTTTTGCAACTTCTTGTGAATATTAAATTATTTTGAAATAAAACGTTATATAAAAATAAAGAAAAATCTGGAAAATAAAAATATCTTGACTGTGCTTTTCTTTTTCTGGCTTGGGTCCTTCACTGAATTCATGAAGAAAGTGTTATGATTAGCGCACTAAGGAAGAACAGAGAGGGTTGTATGCTAAAACAATTCTGACCTACAGGGTGGGGCATGAACCCAGGGAAGTCTCTAATACTTCCTTCTGGGTGACTATAAGGCCTTTGTGCTAGGGTCAGCATTAACAAAGAGCGACATCTTCTCTATTACAAAATGTAAGAGTACAGAAGGCAGGGACACCACCTTCTTTTAAATTATCCCTAATGATCATTTCCTACGTGAAAGGAAAGTTGAATGTGGCAAAAAGTGTTGGAAGGAGCTGACGTCAAAACTGTGGTTTTGTAGACTGTGTGTTGAAGAAAGAAGGAAATGAGGATTGGACTATGTGCAAAAGTGTTTGTAGTGTCTACCATTCCTTGGTGAGCAGAAAAAAAATTTAATCAAATATGTCTGTGTATTTAAAAATTAAAAGGTAACTCAAGAGGCTTTTTAAAACAAATCACCTTTTCGATGAAAGCTTTCATGTCACAGGCAACAAAAAAGTCATTTTTATCCCATTATATTAAGCCACTTATATAAATTTGTGTTAATACCAAAGGCAGTTACATGCATGGGAATGTAGGAATTAAAAATAGCAATTCTTCAAACTAAAAACAGAATTACTATTTGACCCAGCAACCCAATTAGTAGTTATATAAGCAAAGGAAAGTAAATCATTCTATTAAAACAATACCTGCGTTTGTATGTTCATTGCAGCATTCTTCACAATAGCAGACATGGAATCAACCCAACTGCCTATCAGTGGACTGGATAAAGAAAATGTGGAAGATATATACACCATGGAATACTATGCAGCCTTAAAAAAGAACAAAAGCATATCCTGTGCAACAGTGGGAATGGAGCTGGAAGTCATTGTGCTAAGCAAATTAATACAGAAACAGAAAACAAAATACCTCAAGTTCTCACTTAAAAGTGGGAGATAAACATTGGGTATACACAAACACAAAGATGGAAACAATAAGCACGGGGGATTCCAAAAGTGGGGAAAAGGCGGGAGAAAGGGTTGAAAAACTATGTATAAGGTACTGTTTGCTACTTGGGTGATGAGATTATTAGAAACTCAAAGTTCAGAATCATGCAATGCATTCATTTAGCAAACCTACACACGTGCCCCCTGAATCTAAAATAAAATAAAGACAGGATTTTGAATGTTCTTACCACAAATAAGTAATAAATGTTTGAGGTGACAAATATGATAATTATCCTGATTTAATTATTACCCAAGGTACACATGCATTGAAACATTCTATTTTACCCCCTACACATGTAAAATTATGTATCAATTACAATTTTTTTAAAGAGAAAAAAATAACAACTCTTCTGCCCATGTATCTCATGAACTCTTCTGAACATAGGCCAATAAATGGCTCTCTCAAATGTTTTCTGGTACCTTTTGTTTGGTTTTACAGTTATTTGAGATTATTAAGTAAGCCTTTCTCATTGTGGCTACAAATTTATTAGAGTAATTTTCACTTTCCACCCTCTAAATCCAAGGGTCATTTGTGCTACTGGGAAGAATCCTGCATAATTTGGAGAAGAAATTAAAATAGGCAAACCTTTCAATAGATGAGTAAGGGCTATTGTTGAAGAGTGAAATTCACTTTTTCCGCTGTCCCATATTCTGAAACACACGACAACTTTCACTCATAGCAGCCATAGCCCCAAACTCATTTCATAATCTCCCAGGATATAAATGTTACCCACAGAGGATTGTTTTGTTGTTGTTGAGTTTACCGTTGAGTTTTGAGAATTGTTTATTTTAGATATGAATCCTTCGTCAGTTATGTGATTTGCAAATGATTTTCCCCATTCTGTAGCTTGTCTATTCCCAGGGCAAAAGTTTTTAATTTTGATGAACTAAAACTTACCAATTTTTCTTTTTTGCATCACACTTCTGGTGTCACGGCTAGAAATTCTTCACCAAATCTGAGGTCCTGAAGATTTTCTCTCATGTTATATTCTACATTTTACATTTAAATGTTGACCCATTTTGATGTAATTTTGTCTGAATATGTGATGTGTGAGGTTTAGGTCAAGATTTTTTTCTTTAACCCAAGATGCCCAACTACTTCAGGACCATTTGTCAAAAAGGCGATTATGCCTCTATTGAATTGCTTTTGAACCTTTGTCTCAAATCAGTTGGACATATTTGCTTTAGTGTATTTCTTGGTTCCCTATTCTGTTCCATTGATTTATTTGTCCAGCCCTCTGCCTCCTAGCACCACACACTCCTGATTAGTGTAGCTATTTAAAACATCTTGAAACTGGGTAAAGTGATGTCTCCACTATTATGCTTCTTAGTTTTTTTTTTCTCTCTTCTAGTTTCTCTGAGTTCCCATATACATTTTAGAAAATTTTTCTGTTTCCTAAATCTCTTGCTGTGATGTTGATAGGAATTGTGTTAAATCTTTATAAAAATTTGCAGACATCTGGCATCTTTAACATAAGTATCCTAACTCATGCTCTCACTATGTCTCCTAATTTATTAGATCTTTTTGATTTCTTTCACTAGTGTTTTATAATTTTCATCTACAAGTACTACGCACGTTTTGTCAGATTTTTAACTTATTTCTCTGTTTCAGGAAATCGTAAATTGTACTGTATTTTTAATTTCTGTTTCCACATTTTTTTTACTAGTTTACTGGGGTATAGAAACACAATTTTTCTATGTTGATTTTGTATCTTGAGATCTTGCTGAACTCATTAATTCTGTAAAGTTTTTGTTTTCGTTGTGTTTTGAGTAGTTTTCTTTTTCCTTTCCAATCTGGATGCCTTTTATTTCCTTTTCTTGCCTTACTAGGCTGGCTAGAATTTCCCACGTTATGTTGAGTGAAAGTGGTGAGAGCTGAAATCTTTGCCTTGTTCCTGATTATAGGCGCAAGTGTTCGGTCTTCATCATTACGTACAATGTTAGCTGTAGGCTTTTAAAAGATTGCTTTATCAAATTGAGAAGTCCCTATTTCTAGTTTTCTGAGTTTGTTTTTTTATTTTATTTTATTTTATTTTTGAGAGGGAGTCTCACTCTGTCGCCCAGGCTGGAGTGCAATGGCTTGATCTCGGTTCACTGCAAGCTCCGCCTCCCGGATTTAGGCTATTCTCCTGCCTCAGCCTCCCGATAGCTGGAACTACAGGCGCCCGCCACCATGTCCGGCTAATTTTTTGTATTTTTAGTAGAGATTGGGTTTCACCGTGTTAGCCAAGACGGTCTCAATCTCCTTACCTCATGATCCGCCCACCTAGGCCTCCCAAAGTGCTGGGATTACAGGCATGAGTCACTGTGCCCGGCTCTGAGTTTTTTTTTAAATAAATGAGTGCCAATTTTTGTCACATGCTTTTTCTATATCAAATTTTATGATCGCATGTTATTTTTAGCCTGTTAATATGGTGGTTTACACTGACTGATTTCTGAATATTGAACCAGCCCTGATTGTGTATCTTTTGACCAATATCCCTCATGAACACAGACGTAAAACTTCTAAACAGATTTTTGGCAACTTCTATTTGTTTTCTATTTTTGCAGTCAGAAAGTACCACAAACTTAGTGGCTTAAATTAGATAAAATGTATTATCTTACATTTCTAGATGTCCAAAATCAGTTTCACTGGAGTAAAGTCAAGGTGCTGACAGGACTGAGCTTTTCCCAAGGTTATAGGAAGAATCTGTTTCCCTGCCTTTTCTGGTCTCCAAGGGCCATCCACATTCTTTGGCTCATAGCCCTTTCCTCCATATTTTAAGTCAGTAGTGTAGCATCTTCAAATTTCTCTTTCTACCTCTCTGGTAGAATTACTCTCTCTGACTCTTCCTGCCTCCCTCTCATAAGAACACTTGCAGTTTCATCAGGCTCACATCAGTAATCCAAGATAATCTTCCCACTCAAGATCCTTGACTTAATCATATTTGCAAATTTCCTTTTGACATATAAGGTAACACATTTACAGGTTTCAGGGATTAAGGAGCGAACATCTTCAGGGGCCATTTCTCAGTCTACCACATTTTCCTTTTTTTGTACACTGTCTTTGTTTAGTCTTGGTATCAAAGTCATACTATAGAGTATCATTTTTATCTTTGTAACAAAATTTTGCTGTAATAAAGTATTACATTTTAAGTTTTGTAATTTTTTATTACTCGTGCTTTCCTGTGAGTTGGGAATATTGTGATGAATGCTTAGTATGGTAATGTTTTAATTGCATCCTTTGGGCATATATTGTCATCACATAATAAACACAATGCTTCGCCATCTAATTCAATAACAAAATCCGCACTTCATTGTGCCTTAAGTGTGTGACATTTGATGGTCATTTCTTTTTTCTTTTCTTGTTTTGACATGAAAAGTATGTGCTGGTTTTTTTGTTTGTTTGTTTTAAATTACAGTAAGGCAGTATTTGTGTCACCTAAAATTCTGTCAAGTTGTAACTGTGTCATTGTGATTTGTAGTATTCCAAGCAGTAGTGCAAAGTTATGAGAGAAGCACAGTCTCTTCCGTAACTACTCAGCTACACTCATGTAGTGTGAAAGCAGCCATAAGTAATACAGAAATGAATGAGCACCACCGTGTTCCAATAAAACTTTATTGAAGGACACCAAAATTTGAATTTTATATAATTTTCACATGCTACAAAATATTATTCTCCTTTTGATTTTTTTAAAACCATTTAATAAGGCAAAAATCATTCTTAGCTTGTGGGCCATACAAAACAGGTAGCAGGCCAGATTCGCCCTGCAGGCTATAATCTGCCAACCCTTGTTTTAATCTCATGGGACCTACATACTAAAGAGGGGAAAAAAGAAAATAAACAAGAAAACAAATACATGAACAGATAGATAATTTTGTGCTATGAGGAAATAAAATAGTAAGCTGGTCAGAGAATGTGTCTCTGAGGGACCAGGGAAGCTGGACCTGAATGATGAGAAGGAGCCAGCCATGAGGAAAGTTGAGTGCAGAGTATTCTAGAAAGAGAGAAGACCAAGGGCAAATGTGGGAGGCAGGCACCAGTTTGGTGAATTAGAGGAACCGAAAAGGGTATGGCAGGAACACGGTGAAGAGGTGAAATGAGGTGGGAATGTTCAGGAATCTAAGCAAGAATGACATCATAGTTAAGAATGTAACTTTAATCAGTTGACCACAGTAGTAGTTCTGTTAATTAGAGCCTAATTTTATACACTGGGTTTGTGGTCCCCTGTGAATTTATATGATTACACAACATATACTATTGTGAATTTGAGAGAAGAAAATGTTTTTATTTTTGCCAAATAGTTGTACAAATACAGAGTATCTCCTACATAAACCGGCACATCAATGAGAACAGATTCAATTGGACCACACAATTTATTTCAATAAATGCTCAAGTTATGATGCTTCATTTTATATTTGCTCGTAATACAAATCTGTTGCTCCCTGGACCACTTATGGCCATCTGTAGCAGTTTTATGTAAAAAATCCAGTTTCTTTATGAAACTTAAAACATTAAATCCTTAGTTGATACTTTTTCTTCCTATGCTCAGACCAATTTGTGTGCCAAGCCTGTTCAGTTTCTTTTAATGCACTAGAAGGAAAATCATTTTTAAGTTTGCATTGATTTGTGGCAATATTTGTATTCAACAATCAAATGCTACACTATTTCCTTTTAAATGGCTATGCACTTAATTAGTTTCACTTGTTCAGCAATTAATTATTTTCAGAGACTACTTATTTTTGTATTGAACCTAAGTATTGATAGTTGGAGCAGATACTGTATCGGGATTGCAATGCACATATTCCAATCACACCACATAAAAAGTTTTCACATTTGTAATAAAGCTCTCCATTTTAATATCATCTAATATCTTTCATAATTGTGAAATATCCTTCAACTAGTTTCTTTTTTTCATTTATTTTTTCCAGTACTGCTTCTAGTAAATATGAGGCAAAAGGAAGCTGTAAAAGAAACACAAAAAAGATTATTAAAACTCTATATTTTCTTCAGTTCAAAAACATACTAAATATCATTAAACCATTAGAAGTTAGAGGTCTGCAACTTTGCAGCCATAATGGTACCCTACTGGATCTCTTTTCTACTGATCTTGCTGGTTAGTGTGGGTAATTTTGTCTTTTCTAATAAAAATGATAAAAGAGCAGAAGTAAAATGAAAAAAGATAAACGCCTTATTGAACAATTCATGGTTTACTGACCATGTTAATGATGTAATCTGCAATACAAGCAGCTAAGCCATTTATCTTCAATCAGCTGATCAATAGCAGGTTACAGTCATCTCTAGGGCACACAGGCCCATAGAAGTAGTACTGTATGTTCATCACTCATAAAAGAATGAGAGAGAACCATCAATTCACATGTCTGTGTTAGAGCCGAACATCTCAAGAATTGTAGAGTAAAAACTTCAGAGGAAAAAATGGCAAAAGTATACCCATTGATTAAGTTGTTATAGAAAAGTTGTTTGGCATATCAAAGTGTAATACACATGTTGCAAACTGCTGAGTTTATGAAATGTAGACTACATTTTCAAATTTCATAATTTATATTACTTTTCTGGTCAAGTTTTATTGTTCCCTCTGCTTCACTGAGTTGCCTGTAGAACTCCAACTCATCCAATACAGTTATACAGTTATTGGTGGTAAGTAAAAGACAATCTGAAATGCAGCCCCAGTTACTTCTGAATCCTAGAAATTTCTCTTGTCCTTATTCTCAGCTACCTAGCCTCACATAAGAGGTCTGTCATAATTAAGAAGCTTGTTAAGTCATTTCTTGGACTTGTCCTTTAGATCAACCAGGGATAGACTACTTCTGTTTGCCTGAATATATTAATGGGAATGCTTAGTATGCCCAGCCTCCTTCCCTGCAGGGCAGTAGCATCAGGCCCATTTTTGTGCTAGGATGGACCACTGACAGCATCACTGTCGGCATCTGACCCAGGATGGCCTGACAGCCTTTGTCTGGGTCCTCAGCTATGCTCCCCTAAGGTGTCTATAATTAAACCAATCAGAATGGCTCTTTGCTAAATTTGGACTGGTAAAAAGAGAAAAGATTGGCTGTGATAGTAGAACTAAAGAACAGACAGGCGCAAACAAATAGACCACATCAGCCATGAAGGAGAAATAGAGACCACAGCTGATCCAGAAAACTGCCTCAGGCCCAAAGAACATTCTAGTCTAGTCCCTTCTTATGTTTATAGTAATCTGCCTGCTCCTTAAGGTAGCCTGAGTCTGTGTCTGTTCCCCAGAAACACAGGAGCTTCACATATTTGTCTTACTTGAAACTTACCACTGAAGAAAGTATAAGATACCAAAAGACCAGATTTCTTCAGTTTTAAGATACAGATGAATAGAAGACATACACATTGACTTTACAACAGCTTTTCTAGGGGGAAAAAATCTACAACATCAAACACACACATATTGCATACGCATCCCAATTTCAGGAAAGTGAAGAAGTGGGAAAAGAATATCTTAGAAATAAGAAAAAAGAATCCTCCAGCTCTCTTCTGGAGGATAATGATAAAAGCAGTATGTTTTAATTTTGATACACTGCTCTTCTTGGATGTAAAAAAGAGTTACATTGGACAAAGATGCCAGTTTACAAATAAAAATTTAAACCTTGAGAGCATTAATATTAGGTGTGAAAGAAATGCACAAAAAAATGAGAAGACTACTGGGCAACTTTCATTTAAATGATGTCACTCAGTACTACGTGCATTCCTATCTAAAAGGAAGATACAAGATGGTGGTAATTTCCCATCCCTTACTGGAAGAAACAAGGCAGAAGTGAGTGTTTCATTTTCTAAAATTGTTCTCTAATCAAATAAATTTGGGAAACAAACCAAACTTCTAAACAGTTCCTTTAGTTCAGGACCTGTTAAGAGTGTTTAAGAGGCTAAGAGGCACTGTGTTTCTCCAAGAGGGCAATATAATATCCTATTTCTAAATTCATTTGTCCATCCTTTTCTTATGGTCTCTTTATCAGGCTGAAATATTGGTCCATGAAACACAGTTTGGGGAACATGCTGGTTATATCATTTCCTACGTAATAATGTCACAGATCTTTCACCAGTCCACAATGTGTTGGCATTAATCATATAGTTTGCAAACTTTGTTTTCAAGTTTAAATCTTAATCTACTCTTATTATCTTGAGAGCTGAACAATTTTAAACATGGACATTACCTTTAAAAAGTCAAGCTCAAATAACTCTTCCAGAAAGCCTCCAATGTGGAATGGGAAGTCCATTTACGAATTTATTACCAACTCCCTTTATTCTCTTGCTCTGGCTTCCAATAAAACTAAAAGCCTCAAAGTTAAACACAACTGTATGCCAATCCTGTTTTATTGATTATAAGCTTCCTTTAAGCTTTTTATAGAGGCTAACACATTTTGGATTTCAAAAAGAAGTCAACCCTTAAATCAAAATGCATAGTATGTGTACAACTACCACTTTTGCGGGAACCTATCTGTCTATAATAGTTCAGAAGAATCATATTATTTGTCATTACATAATTTTGGACAAAATTTCATATATCTTACCAGTGTGAGATTTAAAATTTTTAATTCAATTTTTCTACTTTTCCTTTCTATGACCCAATTGAAAATATTTTCCTCTAAACCCAGTGTTCACTCTATTTGCTGTTTATACTTTATGGTTTATTGTTAACTGTAAATTTGGCTTTCACAGAGGTCTTTCAAAACTTATTTTTTAAATACATAAGGCTCAGTCATAAGTAAGTTAATTTTATAACAGAAAATATGATAAAATAGTTAATAATCGAAACAAATTTAGAGGAAGACTAAGAAAAAGTCAGAACTACAAAACATTTCATAAAATATACTTACTGTTTTCAAATAAATACAACAATTTAAAGTAACTATCAATTTAAAAAATTTAAGTAGCTGTCCCTGCCTGCTTTACAAATAGTTCTTGCTTTATGGAATAGATTCAATATGTAATCAAATAATGAATGCACTAACAACTTTGGTTTTAAAAATAACTTCTCTCACCAAGTTTATACTATTCATTTATTTAGCAAACATTTTTCACAGATTGTACACAAAACAATTCTGCTTAGTCTACAATGAATTACCAAAAGATTTTGTTTATAAAAATGGCTAATAGTGGAATTTTCAAGTTAGCTATTTTGGTTAATTGAGAGTTATTACTTATATCATTCTACTTCTCAAACATCATAAATTATAGTGAACTGGAAAGTCAGATGGAACATAATTTAATCTTCAGTGATTCAAGAAAGCTCTTCAAAATCTTACAGTACCACATGAACATCAATTCTCAGCATGTAGCTCTATGCTTTAGAGTTAGGACTGAAACTGTACTTAAAATACAACATGCCTTGGAAAGCACTTTAAAAATTCACATGGTCTGCTTGTTTGTTTGCCATATTTTTTTAAGTGCAAAATGTTTTAAAAATACTAAGAACAAGAGAACCAAACCTTCTTCTACTTTGAAGTCCAGATTAAATGCATATTTGTTTCATACAAGGAGTTTGTAGTTAATTATATTATCTTTATATGCATTCTAGAAGGGGCTATGTCTCCCTTAGAAATCTCTGAGGGACAGACAGGCACGGCTGCCTTTTTACTAACAGGATTTTAGAGTTGGATAGAAGTGGCAATCTGACTGACCACAGCAAAGATCTTCTTGCACCCTATCAAATACATCTGAAACAACAAACCAACATTATGCTGCTGTGGGTTTCATCTCAGATGATATTTGCCAGGGATTACAAAGTCCAGAAAACCTGCATGATTTCTTTTTCTCTCTTGGATAAAAAAGGAGAAACGATACTCCTGGGCATATCAGTGCAGAGTTACACATGCTTGAACTCTTCAGCATAAAGAGAAAAATGGACAGGTGAAGATTTCATACTGAGTGAAATTTCTTGGCATAGAAATTTAACTGGGATATCTGAGAAAGTTTGCCTTAGTCTATAGGTAGTCTTAAGGCAGATCTTCCTAGTCATTCTGGCTGTTTCTGCTGCAAAGAGTGATTTCCATTATAGGAGGGATCTCCCCTGATTTCACCCAGATTTTTAGCTTCTCTGACATATAAACACCTACAGAAGTTTACCTTTAGGAACTGGTATGCAACTACCACAATCTTAAATTTATTACTCACACTTACAAATTGTGGCTTCCTTTAGAGGTGACATATAAATGATATAAATGATGACTGCAGATGCTTGAGAACTAAGAAAAATAGCAAAGCTTAAAGTCCATGATTGCTAAACATAAAAGTAACTTATTATATCAGCATTAATGGGAATATGCTCTTAATATGAAATTGAAATTCCTTTGTATTGAAAGAAAAATGGAAATAAAGATAACTTTTAAGTATAAAGGGTACAATTAACAATTTGGCCATTTTTATTCTTGTTTTCTGTTTGAAAACTATGACCAGAAAGATATTTCTTATAAGATAAAACTTTACTTTTATCTAGAGTCATATTGAAAGTGAAGAATATAAAATTTCATGAATTATATCTGCTCTTAAAATCTGATTTAATGAGATCTTAGTAAGAAAGGATACTGTAGGTTTATTATAAAATTAAAGGTGCAACATTTGGTATATGCATTTATTTACATATATACAAGCACACACACATATCTGAGTGGTTAGCATCCACTCTATTATCCTGTAGTTAAAGACTGAACTTGTTAAAATAATCAAGAAGGCCATCAGAAAGAACAATGTATTTATAATTTAAATTTGGCACTGAATTTTGAGTCATGTCTCCTAAATGGTTGTTTCTATTTCTGCTGCATATCCTAATAGATATAAAGACCTCTTGGAGTTCTGCTAAAAATGGACACAGAGAAGGCTATGCCTGCTTCTTTCAAACTCTGTTGAAGGCTATAGTTTTTCTCTCTTTAATTTTGAACCTTACTCTAGAAGTTGTAAGACAGAATGAAGAAAAAAGCCTCAAGGAGTGCTTCCATAACACTTAATAAAGCAAATGGGTGATCTACTCTATTTATAAAGTCCTTGGGGTTAGGGAGATGCTTGGTAAGATACTTCAGGATTTAGTAAAATGAACTGCCAGCAAGTTCTTTAGGGCTATGGTAAGTTATGTAAGATAGAAGAGAAATTTAAGTTAGCTATAGACTTTCCTTCAAACCCAGAAGCACCTCTAGGCTGTGATTAGGCCTCTTGTCTGGTGCCTGTGTGACACTATAATTCTCGTCCCCAAAACTTGCCTAGATAGAGATAACCCCTTGTCACTGGTTCCTCAGCAGCTGGGAGGTTTCTTCCCCTCCCTCATTTTCCACTCCTATCAAGTCACTTTTCCCAACTGATAACCAATATTCACACAGATCAGAGACTACTGCTGTGCCCTTACCTTTAAGATAATGCTTTGGGCAATGATACCAGCACAAAAAGCTCCCTTGGACATCAGTTTGGACCCCTATGAATTGTTTGGACATTGGTCTTACACAAAGCCTGACACATTACTACTTTACCCTACCTTCTCCAATCCCCTGCAAGACCTTTTTGAAGTCCTAGTTGTCTTCTCACAAAACCAGCACACATAATGACAAATACATCTTAATACTGGTATTCGGACTATCCTAATATGACTGACTTTCTTCTCAAACGCCAGAAACTGTGTAGTATATATACTTTAAGGGGATATGTCCATTCCTTGTATGCTCCTTCATGACTAGGTGAGATATTCACGCTAGAGATAATGCTTTAATGCTTTAAGAGTCTACAGTCCACTATAACAAGGAGTCCTTTTTATGTAGACATTAAAGAAATAATTTGGGGTCTCAATAGGACTAGGTGTGAATACCAATGTTTATCACATGGATATGAACTCCGAGTTCAGGAAAAGAAAGCTTAACTGATATAAAAAGTATTTAGCAGGTAGACCCTTGTTATTAACTAAATGCTTGTGTTCCCCCAAAATTTTTATGTTGAAATCCTAAACCCCAACGTGATGGTATTAAGAGGTAAAGGCTTTGGGAGGTAATTAGGTCATGAGGATGGAAGCATCCTGAATGGGATTAGTGCCCTTATAAAAAGAGATAGGAGAGCTTACTCTCTCTCTTGCTGTCTCTGCTATGTGAGAATACAATGAGAAGACCACGATCTACAAAACAGAAAGAATGCTCCTACGGCTAATGCCTGATGTTGGACTTCCCAGACCCCAGAAATGTGAAAAATAAATGTTTCCCAGTCTATAGTATTCTGGAATAACAGCCTGAAATGACTAAGAGAACACTTAATAGTACAGATAGGAAAAATGTTGATTTAAATATGTCGCTCCAGATTAAAATGATTAAAAATGTTAAATTAAAATGATTAAAATGATTTAAATGATTAAAAATGATTAAAATGATTAAAAATGTTAAAATATGATTAAAAATGTTGATTTAAATATGTCGCTCCAGAATCGGGATGAATGTGAATAGTGAATTATACATCCTCAATGAAAGCACTCAACAAATACAGTTATGCATCACTGAGCAATAGGGACTCATTTTGAGAAATACATTGGTAGGCAATTTTGTCATTGTCCAAACCTAGATGGTATAGCCTGTTGCACACCTAGACAATATGCTGTGGCCTACTGCTCTTAGGCTAGAAACCTGTGACTGCATGTTACTGTACTAAATACTGTAGGCAAATGTAATACAATCATAAGTATTAGTATATCTAAACATAGGAAAGGCATAGTAAAAATATGGTATAGAAGATTTTATAAAATGGTACCCCTGAATAGGATGCTTACCGTGAATGGAGCCTGTGGGACTAGAAGTTGCTCTGGGCAAGTCAGTGAGTGAGTTGTGAGTAAATGTGAAGGCCTAGGACATTACTGTACACTACTGTAGATTTTATAAACCCTGTATACATGGGCTTCACTAAATGTATTAAAAAACCTTTCTCTGGCCGGGCGCGGTGGCTTACGCCTGTAATCCCAGCACTTTGGGAGGCCGAGGCGGGCGGATCACAAGGTCAGGAGATCGAGACCACGGTGAAACCCCGTCTCTACTAAAAATACAAAAAATCAGCCGGGCGCGGTTGTGGGCGCCTGTAGTCCCAGCTACTCGGGAGGCTGAGGCAGGAGAATGGCGTGAACCCGGGAGGCGGAGCTTGCAGTGAGCCGAGATGGCGCCACTGCACTCCAGCCTGGGCGACAGAGCGAGACTCCGTCTCAAAAAAAAAAACAAAAAACAAAAAACAAAAAACAAAAAAACCTTTCTCTTTCTTCAATAATAAATTAACCTTAGCTTACTGTAACTTTACTTTGTAAGCTTCAATTTTTGACTCTTGTAAGAACACTTAGCTTAAAACACAAACATACCATACAGTTGTACAAAAACATTTTTATATCCTTATTCTGTAAGGATATAAATAATTATCTATTTTTATTTTTTATTTTTAAAGTTTGATTTAAAGAATAAGACACAAACACACACATTATTACCCTGGGCCTACATAGGGTCAGCGTCATCACTATCCCTGTCTTCCACCTCCACATCTTGTCCCACTGGAAGGTCTTCAGGGACAGTAACACACACAGAGCTGTCACCTCCTATGTTAACAATGCCTTCTCCTGGAATACCTCCTGAAGGACCTGCCTTAGGCTGTTTTACAGTTAAGCTTTTTTTTTTTTTTTTTTTTTTTTTTTAAATAAGTAGAAGAGTACACTCTAAAATAATGATAAAATGCATGGCATAGTAGGCTGGGCACAGTGGCTCACATCTGTAATCCCAGCACTTTGGGAGGCTGAGGCAAGCAGATCACCTGAGCTCAGGAGTTGGAGACCCGCCTGGGAAACATGGCAAAACCCAATCTCTACAAAATATTAAAAAAATTAGCCAGGCATAGTGGCATGCGCCTGTAGTCCCAGCTACTCAGGAGGCTGAGGCAGAACTGCTTGAGCCCGGCAGGCGGAGGTTTTGGTGAGTCAAGATTGTGCCATTGCACTCCAACCTGGGAGACAGAGCGAGACTCTGACCCTCCCTCCAAAAAAAAAATATATGGCATAGTAAATACACAAACTAGTTATAGACTTTTATTATCATTATTGAGTATTATGTGCAGTACATAATTGTATATGCTATATTTTTCTATGGGTGGCAGCATAGCAGGTTTGTTTACACCAGCATCACTACAAACAAGAGTAATGTGCTACCACCTTAGGATGGTTACAGTGCCACTTGGTAATAAGAATTTTTCAGCTCCATTATATCCTTAGCAAACTCATGCAGGAACAGAAAACCAAATACTGCCTGTTCTCACTTATAAGTGGGAGCTAAATGATGAGAATATATGGACACAAAGAAGGGGAACAACAGACCCTGGGGCCTATTTGAGGGTAGAAGGTGGGAGGAGGGAAAGGATCAGAAAAAATAACTATTGGGTACTAGGCTTAGTACCTGCTTGATGAAATAATCTATACAACAAACCCCCATGACATGAGTTTACGTATATAACAACCTGCACATGTAGTCCTGAACCTAAAATAAAAGTTAATAAAAAAAGAATTTTTCAGCTTCATTATCATCTTATGGGGACACCATTGTATAGTGTGGTCTATCATTGGCCAAAATGTCCTCATGCATTGCATGACTGTATTTACTCTACAGTAGGCAATGGGCTAGGCATCTTCTGGGGAGACTAGTAGCAAATCTAGCAAAAAAATATGCTTTTAAAATAAATTTAAAATAATTAAACATAAGAAATCACTAGCATTCTAAGTTTGAGTTATTTTCCATATATTTTCCCTAGGCCTCGAACTGTTACTATCCTTTTCAAGGGTGACAAAACACTTTTACAAGGGATAATGCATTTTGGCATTCATTATTTTATCACTCCAAGTCTGTCAGGTGGTATTTTTTCTATCTTATAGTTGAAGATATTGAGTTAAAGAGGCTTTAGTTACTTGCCTTGAGCTAACTTCTTCATATACTAGCGTGAGACAGAACGCAACCCCAGGTCTTCCGACTATAAGCCATTGTAAGTTTACTGTGCAGAGAGAGTTCTGGTCAATATAAGGAGAAACTGAATGAATCTCAGGCACGTGATGCTGAAAATGGATTTCTTCAGCAGTTACTGAGTTTCCTATTATTCCACAAGGCAGAGCTCATGCTCTGGAAGAGTGGTTGGCTTAGACATTTTACAATGCAAACATTTTAAGTATGGGGTTTTGATTTTATTACACATTGTGCTTCATGTATCTTGTTCTATTTTCTGCAGTCAAGGAAAAATCTAGTTCTAAATCTAGATGAAAAACGTTCTTGCTAATATCTCTCGAAAGTTACAAAAAACAGAATAGGTGACATTGGATGGGCTTTTCAAGGTGCAAGAATATGAGTGATTTTAATGCTTCTCTGGGTAATCCATATTTTTAGGGCACAATTTACTGACTTTTTGTTTTCCCTTAGCATGGTATAGGAGGTAAAAGATAACTCACTGTGCTCTCAAGGAACTTGTCTATCTAGAAGACAAAACTGTCCCATACTATATTTGACTATACCAATTTGGCTCTTATATTAATAAGCGTTTCCTAATGTTTTAGAAATCATAATGAAAATGAATATTACCTGTGTCCCCACATATACTGACTATAAATCCTAGTTTAGATTTTTTAAATTGTTTTATGTTATAGAAATGACAAACATTTTATCATTTGAATCATTTTTAAGTCACTTACTCAGTGGCATTAATTACATTCATGTTGTTGTGTAACCATCACCACCTCTGTCTCTAGGACTTTTTCATCTTTCCAAACTGAAATTCCACATATATTAAACAATAATTCCCCTTGTTCCACCAGCCCTTGACAGCCACCACTCTACTTTCTGTCTCTATGAACTTGACTAATCTCAAACAAGTGGAATCAGAGTATTTGTCCTTTTGTGTCTGACTTATTTCACTTAGCATAATGTCTTCAAGGTTCATCCCTATTGTAGCATGTTTCAGTACTTATGCCTTTTTAAGGCTGAATAATAAATTGTACACATAAACCACATTTTATTTATCCATTCATTTATCAGTGGGCATTTGGATCATTTCCATCATTTGGCTATTTTGAACAATGCTGTTATGAGCATTGGTGTACAAGTATCTGTTTGAGTTCCTGCTTTCAATTCTTTTGGAGATATACCCCAAGGCAGAATTACTGGATAATACAGTAACTCTATACTTAATGTGTGGAGGAACTGCCATAGCGTTTTCCACAATAACAGCACCCTTTTACATTATCATTAGCAACATACAAGTGTACAATTTTCTCTGCATCCTAACACTTATTAATTTCCTACTTTAGAGTTTAAGTCTTTTAAAGACATGAATTGTCCCATTTGTTTCCCATGCTGACTAGCACTTTTACATACTATCAGCACTTGATAAAAGTTTGTTAAATAAATAGTATTACTAACTTCAAATATATACAGCAATTGAATTAGCTGTTAATAAAGAACTTCCAGGCAGAAATCTTTTTATATTTGGTTGAGACTTAATTTTAGAATACTGATTATAAACTTCTTTGTTTTCCTATAGCACAAGAATATATATTAGAGGAGATAAAACTACACGAAAACGATAAAATGAGAAAAAAAGAAAAAGGAGTTACATGAAAAAACTGATAGTGTAGATTCAAATAAATTTAATTATTTTATTAAAAGGGTCCTTTTAACTTTAATCACATTCTAGTGATACGAAAGTAAGCTTACCTTGTTAAATAAAAAAAAAAAAAAAAACAGCAAGGCTGTGAGTAGAGGATTTTAAACCCTCGCTACTTCATCTAAATGTGAGGAATTAATTCTGTGTGGGTTACTGAGTGTGTAGGCTTATATGGATGAGACAGACTGAGTGTGTGAGTATGTCAGTTTGTGAATGCGTTTGTTGTAAGTGCAACACAGGAAACGACCACAGAGTAAATGGCTTCAGAGCTGCAAGGAGAAACTTTCAGTTAACCTTCAGGCTAGTAGTATATTCTATTTACAAAAGCCAGGGAGATTTATAAAACCCTTCCCACTGCCACACTGCAAGGCATTCTGTAGAAGGTAAGCATATTTTGCAGAGAGGACACTGGGGAAAGTTAGCCGTTTTAAATTTCAGCATTTGCAAGATCTGAAGTAACTAATAGGAATAGGGATACTTAAAGGTAAAGAAAAGCCACTGATCAATGTCTGTGCTTTAAATTCTCCAAAACTGAAAGCAAAAAGACAGAATTTTTGATATAGTTCCAATAGAATAAAATGATCTATACAAAGTGGACTAAAATGGACAAAATGAAACCTAAAAAAGGATTAGCAAATAACAAAGAATAAAGCTACACACCATAACATCAAGGACACATTTTCTAGCCATTCGTATCTAAGGGTATTTATAGAAATCTTAGTAAAGACCCACAATCTGGTTATAACTACGTATTATTTGTTTTATACATATATACATATTTAAATATATCTACCCATAATTCTACTCAAGTTAACTACCTATTAAATTTCATAGTTTATACATTTTAACTATTTATTGTCCTCCATCCCCAGAAGTGTAAATTCTATAAGAGTAGTGAATTTTTATCTCTTTTATTCACTGCCATATTCTCCAAACCTGAAATAATACCTGGCATGTAGAAGGTACTCATTCACATATTTTTTAATGATTCCAGAGCACAGGCTCAGCTTAATTTCCACTAATTATCTTCATTGCCTTTATAAAGTCACAAGAACAAGGGACTGTTTTAGGTATTATAAAGGCCTAAAAATAACCTTTATTATAATTTTAATTTGGGGGATCAGAATGGGCAGAACAGATAAACACTGTCTTGTAGTGGGCAAAGTTTAAAAAACTGACTCCTTGTTTGGATATGTGAACAGGTAAGACCAATTAGAGTATAAAGGTGGGACATCTCCTTATGTGCCAACTGAAAAGAAACTACTGAGTTTGAAATAAAATCGTTTATATCATTTACTCATATTTACAGCCACTAGACAGAATTCAAGTTCAAATGCATTTAAAGAAATCTCTGCTAATGGTGGGGGGCACAACACTTGTGAAATAAGCAATTTATTAAATTTACTTTTAAATGTATTATTTTTTCTTTTTGTAATATTTTCCATTATCAAGGAGTTAACTGTTTTAAGTGGAGATATAATTCACATAGCAAAACTCACTATTTTAAAGTGTATAAATCATTGATTTTTAGTACATTCGCAAAATTGTGTAGCCATCACTAGTAATTCCAGAGCATTTTCATCATCCTCAGAGAAATTCTATCCATAAGCAGCCATTCTCTATATCCCCCCAGCCTCGGCAACCACAAACATACTGTCTATAAATTTGCCTATTTTTACATTTTGTATGAATGGAATCATACAATATGTAACATTTTATGCCTGGCTTTACTTCTTTTGTTTAACTAAAACTGCTTTACCTCTTTTGTTCCCTAAACCTCTAAAGATATTATCATCTTTCTCTCCTCCTATAGTATATTAAACTCACCATCTTTTGGTTCCTATCCAGACCCCTTCATCTAATCTCATTACTGCTATCTAGCCACTCATTATAATGTAGATCACGTCTGTCTCCTGCCTTTCTATTACTATGGCCAGGCCATATCCAGACTCTCACTGCCCCTTACCTAGAACACCTTTTTGCTCCCAGTCTCCTCTCTCCAACCATCCTACAATGTTGCTCTTAAGCATCTTTCTAAAGCACAACTCTGATGACATCCCTACCCTGCTCAAAAGCTTTTATAATTTGGTCTCAGCCTACGTTGCCTATTTCTATCTTTTCTCCCACTCCCTAAACTACAGACAAACTAATTTTGGTGGTTTCTCCCATCCTACTTTAATTATCAATTTGCTTGTTTGTCTCTGCCATAAATTATGTTTTAAAAAATATATCAATGTGAAAAGAGAGATTTATACAAATAAAAATGTTCAAAGAAATTAAAGGCAGCTATGCCATAGAAAGATAAAAGTAGACTTAGTATGATTTTTTTAGTGTGGTTCTGATTACTAGAAATCTCTGGGGACAAATGTAAGGTGCAGAGAAATGTCAAATATAAAAAGTTACCAATAGCATCACAACTACTTGAAAGAATGACATATATTTGGGTTCTGTATCAAATATATATAAGTTAAAATTTTAGACCTTTTAGTTCTCATGCACTTGTAGCTAACAACAGCAGTAGGTATCATATCATTATTAGTTCCACACTACCACATGGAAGAACAGCTTTTTATTTTGTGGTGAATATTTTATCAATATGACATTCCATCAAACAAAAGCAGAAAAAAATTATTTTTTTAACAGAAAGCAATTCTCTGGCCCAATCAAACAAAAGACAAAAATCACAGGGCCAGATTCGCCCTCATAATCTCAGGATTCGATCACATACAGCGCCCAACACACAGACAGGACATAAAAGAGAGGTTTTCCAATAATTTTGTCAAAATAGTTGAATAACAAAACATCAATATTGGACTAATTAGTATTTTTTAGAAAATGTCTTCAGTTATCCACAATGTGAAGATGATGTAAGCTCATAGGAGCTATAAGCCATAAACTAAACAAAACGTATGAATGAACATAATTACACTTTTGCCCACACAATCCTGTGAGTGTAACTCAGACTCTAAAAAAAACTGGTGGGCAAAGAAAACCTTTTCTAAAATTCAGGACAAATATAATTGCTCAGATTGAGAGAGAAGAAAAGTAGGCTAAAAAAAAGATGTATTCTATTTTATAGATTTTTCTCTTGGGTGTAATTATAAAGCGACACTCAAGTGCAACCAATGAAGTACCTGTTTTTTCTCTCACAAAATTCAAAGACATCAGCAAAACCACCTATGTTGGTAATAAAAATAAAAAGTCTTTGACTTTTTAAATGTTATCATACTGTCATAGTGGAATAAAATTAGCTTGAAAAATGATCTAAAGGCACATGATGCAGTTCATTATGTATAACAGCAAGAGCAGCGGTTTCCCAGTGTTCATAAAGACTGCTCCATTAAATTTACCTCCAGTCAATAATTAGGAGTCCACAAATAAACCTGGGCAATTAAATCAATACTGCCTGGCAATTATATTCCAGAGTCCAGGCTCAGTGGCACAAAAAGGCACTATATCAAGCTGCAATATTAAGCAGTCTGATGCCATTTTCAACAGGATTTTTTTATACTTACTGGACAGAATAAGCATACATTCAGCTAATGTAGAATGTATGTATATACCTCTCCATGTGTTAACCAAAAACACTCAGGTCCAGTGTCAGTACAGTTTTAGCAAAATTTAACAAAGCTTTACATGTATAGATTTATTATTTTTATAGTCATACTTGATGATAAAATTTCTAATTCAAATAAATACAGGCCACATTTACGAAGTGAACATTTTAAAAATTCATTTAAAAGTTTATTTTTATCATTTTCCAGTTGAAAAGAAAAACCTCATTACAATCATTATTGAATTCTTTGGTGTGCCAGCCACTGAGCTAGGTTCTGGGAGTACCACACGATTAAGAAACGGCCTCTGTTCTCAAAAGCAAGTAGTCAGTGTATAAGGCCTTGCCTAGCACCTGCACATCTATACTTACACAACTTTAAGCAAATGATTTTTAATCACCTACTGTTATTAAAGTGATTCCAGACAACGTCTCAATAATATATCAAACTGATACTAACATGAATAGTTTATATACTATTTACTTATTCTTGACTTTACCAAAAGCACAGAAACTGATACTTGTTAATATAAATGTAAAATAATTGCATTTAATATCAGTTTCTATTTTTAATCTTTACACAGAAACATTTAAAATGACTTTTCTAAAATCACAGGACAATTTTGGGGGTACTTTGACAAATATGTTTTGGCTTTTATTTATTCCAGTCCATTTAAAAAATAAACAATTAGGTTGAGCCAAAAGAACTATAATGAAAAAGTTTTAGAATACATTACATGCTGTCAGTGATGTCAAAACAAAAGCTGGCTATGACTAGAAAAGCAGGGCTCTCACCTGCCAATAAACTGCCCTTGATCACTTACAAGAGGGGCGCATCCCAGTAGACTATATGTGTATTAAAAAAATACTTGAAAGGGAAGAAAAAGTATCACACAGGTCACAGCAGCAGTCTCAATAGACCCCTCAGGGATTTCAACTCGTCTTGGCCTTGTCATCCTCTATGCAGCTTTCCACTCGGCCCAGAAAATGTCGATAGGAAAATGTTTGAGGGGCCTCTGGTGGAAATTTTTTCATTCTTTCTGCATTGACAGGATGCCAAATCAATATTTACTTCCCACTAACAAGCTGCTCGAGGTCTCAGTAGAAAATATTGTAGAGAATGCGGGAAGACACAGTAATAAACAGCTGTCTGGCTGTGAGGAAAACATGAATTGACTGGAAACAGGTCCATAGTAAAAGGTCACTGAAACCCATGAACTCCTCAGGTGTCCATATCAACTACTAACTTTAAAGACACATAATAAAGTATCTCTTTTCCTAAGAGGTCTGAGAGAATGGATCCTTTTCAGTCTAGCAAGCACAGAGGCTGACTCAATAATTTAATTAATGCATTTGCTAAGACCCATGTTGGCTCTATCCCAAGGCATTTGTTTCATTTGTTAAGTCCAAAAGCACAAATAGAGGGTTAACTTTCCTTTCTACCTACTGGAATACTTCTTTACCTAACAGAAGTAAATAATGGGGTAGTGTTTACAGAAAGTTAGACATCTGGTGAAAATGTAAGGCTTGGAATTCTTACTTAGAAGTTTAATATATGAAACAGAAAAATGAAACACCTGTCCTTCAAGAAGTTTCTGAATGTACAACATCCATTCCTTGTCATTTTCAGCATCAATTTTTGTTTTTTCAATTTCCTAAAGAAAAGAAATAGAAACACTGGTGTTAATTAAATTTATATGAACTTGTTTATACTATTAGATACTTAATAAATCTAGAGTAATATCAGTAGAATTACATTCAACAAAGAACAGTCTGTCATCTCAAAGTAGTAATATTTAAATCCGTGCTCTTTAAAATTTAATTTATAGATACATACTATGGAAGATATAGCTATATTTATATATTTCACGGTAATTCAGAAATATTTAATTTCTACCTTCACAGTGGAGCTCAAACTAGGGGCTAATATGGGGGTGAAAGCAATTAAAGTGAAAAATAAGATGGAGTTATACAAAAGAATCATTTACAGGTGACCCTCGTGAGATAACACAAAACTTAATATTCCAAAATCTGACTTGTCAGCAGATAACTAAGGAGGAATTGTTATCATTACAAACAGAACAGAACATGGCATGACTCTGGTATATTTAAATGCTTGTTGATTCAAACTATCCAATAATCTACTGATAGGCAAAGAACACTCCAACTTAAAGTTCTGTAGGTCACAAAGTATTTTCAGCCCATCAATTATCATGATAGAATATTTCTGGAATTGAAATGTATTCACATGTACAGTTGATGATTCACTTGAAATTGTAATTCAGTTTACAAAAAAAAAAAAAAAAAGACTTTCCAAGAAGGGAACGGTGTGAGAAACTATTATTTGTTGAAATTTACTGTTTGGCAGGCATCATGCTAGGCACTTCAGATAGGCCATCACAGTTTCTGATGTGAATTTACTACAGTTCGATATAATGTAAAGAACATAAATCAGGTGATCTGGGCTCTGCTTGGGCAAATCCTTGGACCTCTGGAAGATGTCAGGGTCAGTCTATAATGCAATCTAGTAAATATATCAAAATGTACCTATCCCTCTTAGAACAGTGTGTTTATATCTCTTTCAGGAGGGACTTGATTTAAGAGTGTGTGACATGCATGTTACAATGCTGTGTACTCTGTCTTCAGACTCCACCTGCCCAGAGGCAGAGGTGCCATTTATTCACAGACGTGTACCATCTAGTCTTTGGGGCTATCAAGAGAGATCCTTTTCTAATTCACATACTCAAAGAGGACAACTTTCCTAATCTGTTCATTCAAAGAGGGTTTTTTTTGCTAATTTCTTAGCCCAGAGAATGCATCATTTTAGAGATTACTTGGTCTTGAAAACCTGGTGGCTCTGTGTTCCAGAATATGTACATGTGTTAGCATCACTGCATGTATGTGTAAACACATACATGCAAACAGCCATACTCACATGAGACACTGTGCTAAATCTGTGTGTTTTAAAATTTCTAGGCAACAATAGAGGCCTTACCCTTAAATTTTTGTTAGGTTTCTCATCAATCAACATATTTTAATTAAACGCCTATAATAAGGCTTAGTTAACACCTTTGCCAGAAATAATATTACTCCCATGTGTCTTATATTTGGTACTATATGTGATATTGTTCTTGTACTTCAAAGTTTAGCATTTGATAGAAAGTTGCAGACATTTTTGCATAGCTGCTGAATGCAGAAACTGGTAATTCACCCATTGGATGAAAATAATACCTGTAGTATTCCTTTTAACTATTATCTAAGGATTCTTGGTAGTTCAAAAATCTTTACATTGTAGATTTGCTCTATTCCAGAAGATCTTTCAGAAGCTGATGAGGGGCCCAGAGGATGATCTCATACAGATACCCAAGTCTATCATTGAACAAATATTTGTTGAGAAGCTGCTAGTGCCATCATCTTTTAGCATTCCAAAGGATCAAAATCTAATATTCATGAATTAAAGCTCAGAGCCATAGTACGATAGGAATGAGCACCCTACACATGTTTCACAAAAGACTGTGCGGTATGAGATTCTGCTGTTTATGAGGCAGTGACTATGTCAAAAATGCAGTGTCTTTCCCAGGAGGTGTGAAATGCTATTAAAGAGTATACCTGTATGCATATAAATTCACTCAGACAGAAGTATTTTACCCAATTATAAGCAATAAATATTTTTCAACAATATATTTTCAAAGCATATATTGGTGAACAACAATTTTGAATTTAGCTATGAAAGCCAATAGATTTGGCACTTTTTAAAAAATCTCGCAAGGAGAAAAAAACTTCAAATCAGTGGAGACTCAGCTTAACTAAATCCATTTAAGCTAGCTTAATTAAGTATACTGGTTTACATGATATGTAATACGATTAAATTAAAGAAAATGGAGGATAAGAAAGAATAAATGAATTGAATAACAAGTAATTTGAAAGGTTATAAGTACTAGCTTATTTCTATATTATACAGTTAAATTTCTTTAAAGGCTTTTTGAGTTGGTTAATACTTGATGTGTATCTTTCATTGGCACTTTAACAATCTTACCATCATTAATACTATCTTAAAGATGAAATTCTAAGAGTTATAAAATGAATAAGAATATGTACTTAAGTCCAATGTGTAATAAACCCTTTACTAATAAATATTTAAATTATCTCACCACTTCATCTTCTGTGTCTAATATTTCCTCTAAATCTGACCGTGAAATGTTCAGGATAGAAGCTGCCAAAGTCTGGGCTTTATGGGTTGAGGTTTTACAGGCGTCCCTGTTTTTCTTCATTTTTTTAAGCTCTCTTATTTGTCGCCTTACCACGTGGACATCATTTTGTAACTCTTTGGCCAAAGCCTGTAACATATTGGAAAGAAATTGAGCTTATATGAAAGTCATAATGAAGACAAAGCAGTAATAACATAAAAATGTGAAGATACTAACACATCATTTTTTTTTTTTACTAGTATTACTCTGGTTTTAATTATTCTGGAATACAGTGGATTGCTCTTTACCTATCGTCAGCATGCAATAAAAGTTCTCTTCAATGAATACTTAACCAATTTGCTGGATTAAGCAAAGGTCCCCCATCCCTCTTTCAGATGCACCAACTGATATCTTGCTTGGTGAATGCTTACAGCAGGCAGGCTATTTTTAATCAGCACCAACCACTTCCACTAGTCGACCTAACACTAAGAATCAGGTTCTATTTATTCCTCAACATGCATATATTATTTTTAACAGGTCAGTTGCATAATTCATTTAATGGTTACATAAACCAATGAAAGATTAGTGCAGAAAGAACTGTTTCTATTTTATCTATACTAGATTACAAATGCTTTGGAAAAAGTTGAGAAAGACAAATTGGGTCAAAGTTCAGTTACATGTGGTAAATTATGTGTGGGCAAGACAACAATAAAGGACTGAAGAAAAATCATTAAAAAATCAAGGATTGCTTCACAAGCTTTTCAGTTGCCTCTTTGAGAAATCAGTAAAAGCTAGCCCATACCACACCTATGTGTGGGTAACAAAAAGTTACTCCTTAATCTGGTTGGACAGAGGGCCTCAGTACATGGCTTTGTGAGCTGAGAGCAGATTAGTTAGATGTTTGGGCTGTTTCCAATCTTTTGTTAGCACAAGCAATATTACAATAAATAATGGTGCTCAGATATTAATTTTGCATCTCCAGGATATATGGCTAGAATTGAAACTGCTGGATCAAAGGGTGTGTAGAACTATAATTTTGACAGCTGTTACTTAATTCTATCCCTGTGCTCCATCCAAGATAGTACTAATATATATCTCCACAAAGAATGTATAAAAGTATCTGTTTCTCTATACGAATAGCAAAATACCAATATGTTATTTCAGAGTAGCTTGTGTTTTCACTGCATTTTAAAGTTTCATTTCTCTCATTATAAACAAAATTGAGCATCAGTCTTAAGAAATCATTATATTTTATTTGTCATTTTTTGGTTTTTCTTAGGGATTTACAGGAGTTCTTCATGTATTAGGGAAATTATACTTGCCTATTGTATGTATTTCAATTATTTCATTATTTGTTCTTTTGACAGTACTGTTTGATGTCAAAGAAAAATAATTTTAATTTTGTATGTACTCAAATTAATGAATCTTTTCCTTTCTCACTTTTGAATTTAGTGGGATACTTTAAAAAGCATTCTCCACAATGAGGTACATAAAAAATACTTTCAAACCACAATTTTTTTTGCTACTTTTTTATTTTTCAGTTAAATTTTTTTATCCATTTGTAATCATTTAGAAGATCATTACATAAAATCATACTCACTTGTCCCATCACCACTTAGCAAATAGTCCATCTTTCTCCAAGTGATTTCATAAATGTTTATGTCAGTGTCTGAACTTTCTATTCTGTTCCATCTCGTTTTATTCATTAAGTTTTATATTTGAGTATATTTTAACTAATGAGGCTTTATAACAAATTTTAACATTGACTAAAGCTATCTCTCTCTTATTACCCTACTTTATCAGATTTTTATTGGTGTTTCTGCTTGTTTAGTTTTTCATATGAATTTCACATTCAGCTTGTGTAGATTCTCTGCCCCTTAAAAATATCTTACTGTGGTAATTTTATTTCAATCATGTTAAATTTTATTTGGATCATGTTGACACTTTGGAATGCTGAGTCTTCCTAATCAAAGAACATGGTATTCCTTTCCATTTGTTTAGGTCTTTATCTGTGTTTCAAAGGACTGTTTTGAAGTTTTCTCTTTATAGATCTAGTTTATTTCTGGACATTTTATTTTACATATATTTTCTTATTTTTATAGGAGTTTTTCAGTTGATTACTGTTTCTAGGAATTCAAATAATTAACTGTAAAGACTGATAACTTTATCTCCTTTTTTAAATCTTTATACCTCTAATCTACTTTTCCTTTCTTATATATAATACCTCTCAGTTTGATCATGTGTTGTCTTCCTAATTTCTTTACTTGTCCATCATGTTTTCTTATAGTTGACTGAACTTTAAGAGGACTAATCTGAATTTGTTGTCAGTTTCTATATATTTATTTACTTAGGGTTAATTATTTGAGCTTTATTATTTTCCTTTGATTATGTCATTTACCCATGATTCTTCATAATCCCTGTATCCCTGCATTGGTGTCTGTACATTTAAGGAAGCAGCCATTTCTTCCAGCCTTTACAGGGTTTCTTCAGCAGGAAGAGTCCTTCACCAGTCAGTCCAGCCTTTGGATCTGAACAGGCCAGCAGATAACATCCATGGGTAGGCAGGCAGTACTTGCTGTCAGGTTCTCTAGCTGGGTGGGGCTGCTGCCCATACTGCTAAGGTCAGGTGGGGCCACTGGTTGGGCTCTGCAGTCAGACAGGGCTGCTGGCTGGGCTCTAGAATTGCTTCTTATTGGGCAGGATCACAGGCTATGCTCATTGGCCGTGTGCTGCCATGTGTTAGGCTTTGCAATTGGGCTACAGGTAGGCTTCATAACCATCCACAGTTGGGGGGCATCCAAGATAGGCTCTCTGGTCAAATAATGCTGCTGGTTGGACTCCTTGCTCAGGCAGGGCTGCACATTGGGCTCCAGGATGACGCAGGGCTGCAAGATGTACTCTGCAGTTGGGTGGGGGTCATTGGCTTAGTTCCCTGTCTGGACAGGACCACTGGCTTTGCTGTGTGGTTAGTCAGTGTTGTTACAGGACTCCCAGGTCAGGCTGGCTGCAAGCTGGGTTCCATGATTAAGCGGGGCTACAGGCTGGGTTCCTTGACCAGGTGAGGCTGTTGATGTGCTCTGCACTTGAGCTCCCTGGTTGGATGGGGCTGCCAGCTGTGCCCCATAGTGTTTGGGGCTAAAAGCTGCACTCCACAGCTAGCCAAGATCCTTGGTTGGATGGGGCTGTCAGCTGTACCTCACAGTTGGGGCTAAAGGCTGCACTCCATGATCAGGTGAGGTAACTGACTGTACTCTGGGGTCTGGCAGGGTCAACGGCTTGGCTCCCTGCCCAGGCATGGGCATAGGCTGTGCTTAGCATACGGGCAGGGCTGTGGGCTGAGCTCTACAGCCAGGTGGGGTTGCTAACTGGGCTCCTTGGTCAGCGGAGTCCAGACTGTGCCCCATAGTTGGGTAGGGACTATGGTGTGGCTCCCTGCCTGGGTGGGTATGTAAGCTGGGATCTGGGGCTGGGAAGGTGCTGTTCAAGGTCTCAAGGTGGGCAGGGCCAGAGGCTGGGCTCTGGCAAGGTTGCCGGCTTGGCTCCCTGTCTAGGCAAGGGCTTAACCAATTTGTTTTTGTGTATTATACACATAGCTTAAGATTCCTATGTACTTCTCCTTGATTACATTTCCTTTGTATTATTATCATTATTTATTTATTTATTTATTTATTTATTTATTTATTTATTTATTTTTTCAGACGGAGTCTCACTCTGTCGCCCAGGATGGAGTGCAGTGGCGCAATCTCGGCTCACTGCAAGGTCCGCCTCCTGGCTTCACACCATTCTCCTGCCTTAGCCTCCCGAGTAGCTGGGACTACAGGCGCCTGCCACCACGCCTGGCTAAGTTTTATTTATTTATTTATTTATTTGTATTTTTAGTAGAGATGGGGTTTCACCATGTTAACCAGGATGGTCTTGATCTCCTGACCTCGTGATCCGCCCGCCTCGGCCTCCCAAAGTGTTGGGATTACAGGCGTGAGCCACTGCGCCCAGCCTGTATTATTTTTCTAATATCTAAAGTTCAAAGTTACATTTTGGCTGAATTACAAAGGTTTTAATATTCTCACTGCTGTTTAATTTGAAACAGTTCACAAACTCACTTTTTATTTCTTCCTTAACCCTAAATCAGATAGAAGGGTTTACAATTTTTAAGTGGACAGATACATTTTGGCCACTTATTTTGTTAAATCACAGTTGTATTACACCATGTTCAAGGCAGATAGCTAAAACAATTTTTCTGTTTTTGAATTTGTTAAATTTTGTGGCTTAAGATGTAAGCAGTTTCTGTGAATGTTCCACATGGCTTTAAAAAGAAAGTAGCCTTATGTTTTCTCTACTTGAGTTATCAATTTCTGAGTATAGTACATATTAAATATACTGCAGGACAGTAAATACACCTAAGGATTCATCAATTTCTTTTTTGAATTTCCATCAAATTTTGCTTAACATGTTGTCAGATACATAAACATTCATAATTTCTACATTTTCTTTACAAACTATCCATTCTTGTCATTCCTAATACTTTTTGCCATTAATTTTGTCTTGGAATAATATTGCTATATATTCTTTTATAAGCATTTATCTGATGTATATTTAGTTGTGTGCTGGTAAATGAGTTCTCTGGATGTCGGGGGAAGAGCATGACTTGTAATGTTCGTTGATTTTTGTGGTACAGATTTTTTTTTATTTTTCAGAGATGGGATCTTGCTCTGTCACCTGGGCTGAAATGCAGTGGTGTAATCATAGCTCAGTAGAGTCTTGAATTCCTAGGCTCAAGTGATCATCCTGTCTTGGCCTTGCAAAGTGTTGGGATTACAAGCATGAACCCACCATGCCTGGCCAATTTCTGTGAAATAAATATACGTACCATGATTGATTTCAAGCAACCAACAGGAATAAGAAGTTGGGAAGAGACATACAAAACTGACTGTTGTGGTACAAGCTAGTCCCAGGATAACATATTTTTAAATTCTTTCATTTTTAAAGCTTTTGGATAACTATATTTTAAATGCATCTGTTTTCTATCATAGTCTGTCTTCTTTCCTCTTTGTTCAAAAGATACATTTCAGCTCTATTATTTATATTGTAGTTATTGGTATATTTGGATTTATACCAGTCATGTAATTCTATCTTTTTTGCTCTCTCTAGAGTAAATTATTTCCTTCATGAATTTTTCTTTTCTTCTTATTTTATTGTGATAAGAATACTTAGCATGAGATCTACTCTCTTAACAAAATTTCAAGTGTATATGATTGTTGACTATATGCACAATGTTGTACAGCAAATCTCTAGAGCTTATTCATCTTGCTTGAAACTTTATGCCTATTAATTAAAAATTCCCCATTTCTCAGTCACCCCAATCTCTTCTAAACACCATTCCACTCTTCGATTCTATAAATTTGGCTATCGTAAAAACTCACAGAAGTGGAACCATGCAGCACTTGTCTTTCTGTAACTGGCTTTTTTTCACTGAGCATAATACTGTCAAAGTTTATCCATGTTGTCGCATATTGCAGAATTTCCTTCTTTGTTTAAGGGTAGTAATCAATTGTTGTTTATACAACATTTTCTTTATCCATTCATCTCTTGATGGACATTTGGATTGTTTTGGCTAAACAAAAAGCAGCAGAAACTTCTGTAGATGTAAAAGTCCCTGTCTGACAGCTTTGAAGAGAGCAGTGGTTCTCCCAGCACAGAGGCTGAGATCTGAGAATGGACACACTGCCTGCTTAAGTGGATCCCTGACTCCTGAGTAGTCTAACTGGCAGACATCCCCGACTAGGTGCAGACCGACACATCACACCTCACACGGCTGGGTACACCCTGAGACGAAGTTTCCAGAGCAAGAATCAGACAGCAACACTCGCTGTTCAGCAATATTCTCTCTTCTGCAGCCTCTCTGCTGATACCCAGGGAAACAGGGTCTGGAGTGGACCTGAAGCAAACTCTAACAGACCTACAGCTGAGGGTCCTGACTGTTAGAAGGAAAACTAACAAACAGAAAGGACACCCACACCAAAACCCCATCAGTACGTCACCATCATCAAACACCAAAGGCAGATAAAACCACAAAGATGGGGAAAAAACAGTGCAGAAAAGCTGGAAATTCAAAAAAACAGAGCACATCTCCCCCTCCAAAGGAACGCAGCTCATTGCCAGCAATGGAACAAAGCTGGATGGAGAATGACTTTGACGAGTTGAGAGAAGAAGGCTTCAGTCGATCAAACTTCTCAGAGCTAAAGAAGGAACTATGTAACCAGCGCAAAGAAACTAAAAACCTTGAAAAAAGTATGGATGAACGGATAACTAGAATAATCAATGCACAGAAGACCTTAAAAGAACTGATAGAGATGAAAACCATGACACGAGAACTACATGACAAATACACAAGCTTCAGTAACTGACTCGATCAACTGGAAGAAAGATTATCAGCGATTGAAGATTAAATGAATGAAATGAAGCAAGAAGAGAAATGTAGAGAAAAAAGAGTAAAAAGAAATGAACAAAGCCACCAAGAAATATAGGATTATGTGAAAAGACCAAATCTACGTCTGATTGGTGTGCCTGAAAGTGACAGGGAGAATGGGACCAAGTTGGAAAACACTCTGCAGGATATCATCGAGAACTTCCCCAACCTAGTAAGGCAGGCAAACTTTCAAATTCAGGAAATAGAGAGAACGCCACAAAGATACTTCTCGAGAAGAGCAACTCCAAGACACATAATTGTCAGATTCACCAAAGTTGAAATGAAGGAAAAAATGTTAAGGGCAGCCAGAGAAAAAGGTTGGTTTACCCACAAAGGGAAGCCCATCAGACTAACAGCAGATCTCCCAGCAGAAACTCTACAAGCCAGAAGAGAGTGGGGGCCAACATTCAACATTCTTAAAGAAAAGAATTTTCAACCCAGAATTTCATATCCAGCCAAACTAACTTTCATAAGTGAAGGAGAAATCAAATACTTTACAGACAAGCAAATGCTTAGAGATTATGTCACCACCAGGCCGCCCTACAAGAGATCCTGAAGGAAGCACTAAACATGGAAAGGAACAACAGTTACCAGCCATTGCAAAAACATGCCAAAATGTAAAGTACATCGATGCTAGGAAAAAACAGCATCAACTAACGAGCAAAATAACCAGCTAATATCATAATGACAGGATCAAGTTCACACATAACAATCTTAACCTTAAATGTAAATGGACTAAATGGTCCAATCAAAAGACACAGACTGGCAAATTGGATAAAGAGTCAAGACCCATCAGTTTGCTGTATTCAGGAGACCCATCTCACATGCAGACACACATAGGCTTAAAATAAAGGCATGGAGGAAGATCTACCAAACAAATGGAAAACAAAAAAAGGCACAGGTTACAATCCTAGTCTCTGATAAAACAGACTTTAAACCATCAAAGATCAAAAGAGACAAAGAAGGCCATTACATAATGGTAAAGGGATCAATTCATCAGGAAGAGCTAACTATCCTAAATATATATGCACCCAATACAGGAGAACCAAGATTCATAAAGCAAGTCCTTAGAGACTCACAAAGAGACTTAGACTCCCATACAATAATAATGGGAGACTTTAACACCCCACTGTCAACATTAGACAGATCAACGAGTCAGAAAGTTAACAAGGATATCCAGGAATTGAACTCAACTCTGCACCAAGCGGACCTAATAGACATCTACAGAACTCTCCACCCCAAATCAACAGAATATACATTCTTCTCAGCACCACATCGTACTTACTCCAAAATTGACCACATAGTTGGAAGTAAAGCACTCTTCAGCAAATGTAAAAGAACAGAAATTATAACAAACTGTCTCTGAGACCACAGTGCAATCAAACTAGAACTCAGGACTAAGAAACTCAATCAAAACCGCTCAACTACATGGAAACTGAACAACCTTCTCCTGAATGACTACTGGGTACATAACAAAATGAAGGCAGAAATAAAGATGTTCTTTGAAACCAATGAGAACAAAGATACGACATACCAGAATCTCTGGGACACGTTTAAAGCAGTGTGTAGAGGGAAATTTATAGCACTAAACGCCCACAAGAGAAAGGAGTAAAGATCTAAAATTGAAACCCTAACATCACAATTAAAAGAACTAGAGAAGCAAGAGCAAACACATTCAGAAGCTAGCAGAAGGCAAGAAATAACCAAGATCAGAGCAGAACTGAAGGAGATAGAGACACAAAAAACCCTCCAAAAAATCAATGAATCCAGGAGCTGGTTTTTTGAAAAGATCAACAAAATTGATAGACTGCTAACAAGACTAATAAAGAAAAAAAGAGAGAAGAATCAAATAGACGCAATAAAAAATGATAAAGGGGATATCACCTCCGACCCCACAGAAATACAAACTACCATCACAGAATACTATAAACACCTCTATGCAAATAAACTAGAAAACCTAGAAGAAATGAGTAATTTCCTGGACACTTACACTCTCCCAAGACTAAACCAGGAAGAAGTTGAATCCCTGAATAGACCAATGGCAGGCTCTGAAATTGAGGCAATAGTTAATAGCCTACCAACCAAAAAATGTCCAGGGCCAGATGGATTCACAGCCAAATTCTACCAGAGGTACAAGGAGGAGCTGGTACCATTCCTCCTGAAACTATTCCAATCAATAGAAAAAGAGGGAATCCTCCGTAACTCATTTTATGAGGCCAACATCATCCTGATACCAAAGTCTGGCAGAGACACAACAAAAAAAGAGAATTTTAGACCAATATCCCTGAGGAACATCGATGCAAAAATCCTCAATAAAATACTGGCAAACCGAATCCAGCAGCACATCAAAAAGCTTATCCACCATGATCAAGTGGGCTTCATCCCTGGAATGCAAGGCTGGTTCAGCATACACAAATCAATAAATGTAATCCAGCATATAAACAGAACCAAAGACAAAAACCACATGATTACCTCAATAGATGCAGAGAAGGCCTTTGACAAAATTCAACAGCCCTTCACGCTAAAAACTCTCAATAAATTCGGTATTGATGGAATGTATCTCAAAATAATAAGAGCTATTATGACAGACCCACAGCCAATATCATACTGAATGGGCACAAACTGGAAGCATTCCCTTTGAAAACTGTCACAAGACAGGGATACCCTCTCTCACCACTCCTATTCAACATGGTGTTGGAAGTTCTGGCTATGGCAATCAGGCAACAGAAAGAAATCAAGAGTATTCAGTTAGGAAAAGAAGAAGTCAAATTGTCCCTGTTTGCAGATGACATGACTATATATTTAGAAAACCCCATCGTCTCAGCCCAAAATCTCCTTAAGCTGATAAGCAACTTCAGCAAAGTCTCAGGATACAAAATCAATGTGCAAAAATTACAAGCATTCTTATACACCAGTAACAGACAAACAGAGAGCCAAATCATGAATGAACTCCCATTCACAATAGCTTCAAAGAGAATCAAATACCTAGGAATCCAACTTACAAGGGATGTAAAGGACCTCTTCAAGGAGAACTACAAACCACTGCTCAGTGAAATAAAAGAGGACACAAACAAATGGAAGAACATACCATGCTCATGGATAGGAAGAGTCAATATCGAGAAAATGGCCATACTGCCCAAGATAATTTATAGATTTAATGCCATCCCCATTAAGCTACCAATGATTTTCTTCACAGAATTGGAAAAAACTGCTCTAAAGTTCATATGGAACCAAAAAAGAGCCGGCATCTCCAAGACAATCCTAAGCCAAAAGAACAAAGCTGGAGGCATCACACTACCTGACTTCAAACTATACTATAAGGCTACAGTAACCAAAACTGCATGGTACTGGTACCAAAACAGAGATATACACCAATGGAACAGAACAGAGTCCTCAGAAATAATACCACACATCTACAGCCATCTGATCTTTGACAAATCTGACAAAAACAAGAAATGGGGAAAGGATTCCTTATTTAATAAATGGTGCTGGGAAAATTGGCTAGCCATAAGTCGAAAGTTGAAACTGGATCCTTTCCTTACTCCTTACACGAAAATTAATTCAAGATGGATTAGAGACTTAAATATTACACCTAAAACTATAAACACCCTAGAAGAAAACCTAGGTAATACCATTCAGGACATAGGCACGGGCAAGGACTTCATGTCTAAAACACCAAGAGCAACGGCAACAAAAGCCAAAATTGACACATGGGATCTAATTAAACTAAAGAGCTTCTGCACAGCAAAAGAAACTACCATCAGAGTGAACAGGCAACCTACAGAATGGGAGAAAATTTTTGCAATCTACTCATCTGACAAAGGGCTAATATCCAGAACCTACAAAGAACTCAAACAAATTTACAAGAAAAAAGCAAAGAACCCCATCAAAAAGTGGGCAAAGGATATGAACAGACACTTCTCAAAAGAAGACATACATACAGCCAACAGACACACGAAAAAATGCTTATCATCACTTGCCATCAGAGAAATGCAAATCAAAACCACAATGAGATACCATCTCACACCAGTTAGAATGGCGATCATTAAAAAAATTAGGAAACAACAGGTGCTGGAGAGGATATGGAGAAATAGGAACACTTTTACACTGTTGGGACTGTAAACTAGTTCAACCATTGTGGAAAACAGTGTGGATTCCTCAAGGATCTAGAACTAGAAATACCATTTGACCCAGCCATCCCATTACTGGGTATATACCCAAAATATTATAAACTATGCCGCTATAAAGATACATGCACACGTATGTTTATTGCAGCACTATTCACAATAGCAAAGACTTGGAATCAACCCAAATGTCCATCAGTGATAGACTGGATTAAGAAAATGTGGCATATACACACCATGGAATACTATGCAGCCATAAAAAAGGATGAGTTTGTGTCATTTGTAGGGACATGGATGGAGCTGGAAACCATCATTCTCAGCATACTATCGCAAGAACAGAAAACCAAACACCGCATGTTCTCACTCATAGGTGAGAATTGAACAATGAGATCACTTGGACTCGGGAAGGGGAACATCACACACTGGGGCCTATTGTCGGGAGGGGACAGGGGGAGGGATAGCATTAGGAGATATACCTAATGTAAATGACGAGTTAATGGGTACAGCACACCAACATGGCACATGTATACATATGTAACAAACCTGCACTTTGTGCACATGTACCCTAGAACTTAAAGTATAATAATAAAAAAATAAAAAAATAAAAAAAAATAAAAAATAAAAAGAACAACAAATAAACAGTAGACACTCAGAACTAACATCTGAAAAGAAAAAGAAAAGAAATAGATTGTTTCTACATCTTGGCTGTTGTGACTAGTCCTGCAATGAACACAGGTGTCCTAAGATCCATTCAACATCACGATTTCACTTCTTTTGGATAAATACCCAGAAGTGGGATTGCTAAGTCCAATGGTGGTTCTCTTTTTAACCTTTGGACAAATCTCCACACTGTTTTCCATAGCAGCTGCACCACTTTGCATTCCCACCAACAGTGTACAAAGGGTCCAATTACACCACATCCTCACTCACACTTCTTATCTTTTTTTAAATAGCTGCCATCCTGACAAGTGTGATGTGTTATCTCACTGTGGCATGATACTGGCATAAAGACAGACATATAGACCAATAGAACAGAATAGAGAACCCAGTAATAAATCCACACATATAGTCGACAAGGGTGATACATAATGGTGAAAGGATAGTCTCTCCAATAAACGGTGCTGGATAACTGGATATCCAAATGCAAAAAAAAATTGAAATTAGACTCCTCTTACACCACACACAAAAATCAGCTCAAGAGGGATCAAAGACTTAAGTATCAGACCTGAAAGCATAAAATTACTAGAAGATGCTTGAGTCCAGGAGTTGAGAGTCCAGCCTGGGCAACAGAGTGAGACCCCATCTCTTAAAAAAAAAAAAAAAAAAAAAAGAACTCCTACAAGAAAACATTTTTTCAAATCTCTATGACACTGGTCTGGGGCAATGATTTTTTAGAAATGACATCAAAAGCAAAGACAACATAATCAAAAATAAATAAGTAGGACTCTATCAAACTAAAAAGCTTCTGCACAGCAAACAACAGTGAAAAGGCAACCTACAAAATGGAAGACAAATATTTGCAAATCACATATCTGATAGAGGTTAATAACTAAAATACAGGCATACTTCAGACATATCGTGGGTTCCACTTCAGACCACCACAATAAAGCAAATATCACAATAAAGTGAGTTACACAATGTTTCTGGTTTCCCAGTGAATATAAAATTATGTTTATACTATAAGTGTTCAACAGCATTATGTCTAAGAAATTTACATATATTAACTAAAAATAATTTATTACTAAAAATGCTAATGATCATCTGAGACTTCAGCACGTTGTAATAACTTTGCTAGTGGAGAGTCTTGCCTCAAGGTTGAAAATTGCTGACAAATTAGGGTGATGGTTGCTGAAGGTTGGGCTGGCTGTGGCAATTTCTTTAAGACAACAATGAAACTTGCCATATTCATTGATTCTTCCTTTCATGAAAGATTTCTCTATAGCATGTGTTGCTGTTTGGCAGCATTTTACCACAGTACAACTTCTTTCAAAACTGGAGTCAATCCTCTCAAACCCTGCCACTGCTTTATCAACTAAGTTTATGGAATATTCTAAATCTTTTGTTGTCATTTCAACAATGTTCACAGCATTTTCACCAGGAGTAGATTTCATCTTAGGAAACCACCTTCTTTGCTCATCCCTAAAAGGCAACTCCTCATCCATTCAGGTTTTATCATGAGATTGCAGCAATTCAGTCACATATTGGGCTCCATTTCTAATTTAGTTCACTTGCTATTTCTACCACATCTGCAGTTTCTTCCTCCACTAACGTCTTGAACCCCTCAAAGTTATCCATGAAAGTTGGATTCAACTTCATCCAAACTCCTGCTAATGCTATTTTGACCTCCTCCCATGAATCATTAATATTCTTAAATGGCATCTAGAATAGTGAATCCTTTCCAGAAGCTTTCCCATTTACTTTGGCCAGCTCCATCAGAGGAATCACTATGTACAGAAGCTATGCCTTGTGAAATGTATTTCTTAAATAATAAGACTTTAAGTCTTCAACTTTAAAGTTGAAATTACTCCTTGAACCATGAGCTGAAGAATGGATACTATATTAGCAGGCATGAAAACAGCATTAATCTCAATGGACATCTCCATCAAAGCTCTTGGATGACTAGGTGCATTGTCAACGAGCAGCAATATTTTGAAAGCAATCTTTTTTTCTAAGCTGTAGGTCTCAACAGTGGGCCTAAAATATTCAGTAAACCATGCTGCAAATATAGGTGTTGTCATTTAGGCTTTGCTGTTCCATTTATAGAGCACAGGCACAGTAGATTTAGCATAATTCTTAAGGGTCCTAGGATTTTTGGAATGTGAAGTGAGCATTGACTTCCACTTAAAGTCCCTAGCTGCATTAGCCCCTAACAAGAGACTCAGCCTGTTCTTTGAAGCCAGGCGTTGATTTCTCCTTTCCAGCTTTCTCCTAGATGCCATCTTCTTCCAAAAGAAGGCTGTTTTGTCTACATAGAAAATATGTTGTTTAATGTAGTCATTTTCATCAGTGATCTTACCTATATCTCTTGGATAACTTGCTGCAGCTTCTACAGCAGCACTTGCTGATTTACCTTGTATTTTCAGGTTATGTAGATGGCTTCCTTAAACCTCAGGTAGCTTCAAAGTTTTCTGCTGCTTCCTCACCTCTCTCAACCTTTGAAGAACTGAAGACAGGGCCTTTCTCTGGATTAAGCTTTGGTTTAAGAAACTGTTGTGACTGGTTTAATCTTTTATCCAAACCACTAAAACTTTCTGGGTATCAGCAATAACGCTGTTTCACTGTCTTATCATTTGTGTATTCATGAAGTAGCATGTTTTATTTCCTTCAGTAGCTTTTCCTTTGCACTCATGACTTGGTTGTTTGGTGCAAAAGGCCTAGTTTCAGCCTATCTCAGCTTTTGACATGCCTTCCTCACTAAGTTTTTCTAGCTTCTGATTTCTAGCTTTTGATTCAAAGTGAAAGATATGTGACTCTTCCTTTCATTTGAACACTTAGAGGTCACTATAGAATTATTAGTTGGCCTGACTGCAATATTGTTGAGTCTCAGGAAATAGGAGGCTCAGGGAGAGGGAGTAAGATGGGGGAAAAGACAGTTGGGCGGAACAGTCAGAACACACAAAATATTTATCTATCAAGTTCACTGCCTAATTAATATGGGTTCAGCTCATGGCACCTCAAAACAATTAAAATAATAACATCAAAGATTAATGATCAAAGACCACCATAACATAGAGTAACAACGAGCAAGTTTGAAATATTGCAATAGTTACCAAAATGTGACACAGAGACACAAAGTGAGCACACACTATGGGGAAAAAAAAAAATAGAGCTGATAGATTTCCTTGAGGCAGGGGTGCCACAAATCTTCAATTTGTAAAAAACACAGTATCCAAGAAGTGCAATAGAGCAGACACAATAAAATGAGGTGTATCTGTATTTAAGGAACAGCTACGGCTCACTGCAAGCTCTGCCTCCCGGGTTCACGCCATTCTCCTGCCTCAGCCTCCGGAGTACCTGCAACTACAGGCGCCCGCCACCATGCTGGGCTAATGTTTTTGTGTTTTCAGTAGAGACGGGGTTTCACCATATTAGCCAGGATGGTCTCGAGCTCCTGACCTCGTGATCCACCCGCCTTGGCCTCCCAAAGTGCTGGGATTACAGACGTGAGCCACCGCACCCGGCCTCTATCTTCTTTATTTACTATTTTTGTTTGTTTGTTTGTTTTTTGAGGTGGAGTCTTGCTCTGTCGCCCAGGCTGGAGTGCAGTGGCACGATCTTGACTCACTGCAAGCTCCGCCTCCTGGGTTCACGCCATTCTCCTGCCTCAGCCTCCTGAGTAGCTGGGACTACAGGCGCCTGTCAACACACCTGGCATTTTTTTGTATTTTTAGTAGAGATGGGGTTTCACCATGTTAGCCAGGATGGTCTCAATCTCCTGACCTCGTGATCCGCCTGCCTTGGCCTCCCAAAGTGCTGGGATTACAGGCGTGAGCCACCGCGCCCGGCCTATTTACTATTTTTCTTATTGTTCCCTCCCTCCCTTCCTTCTTTCCCTGCTCATTCCTTCTCTCCCTTCTTTTTTATTTCCTGGCTTGTGTTACATTGACGGAGCTTTATTTATTTCCTTTTTCCATCATATTCTTTACAAATTAAATATTTTTATTCTTATGGCCATCTTTAAATATTTCAAATATATATTTAATATTAATTTTGAATCAATATCTAGAGTTTCTCATACTCCATATTGTTCCACCAAAGAAAAAAGCAAACTTAACTCTTCCAACCAACCCATTACCCCCATTTCTAATACTGTAATCGTTAAGGTCAACAATGATTTAGATTTAACCAGCTTACAGGTTTTACTAGCTTGTTTTCCATTGTTTCATATGTTTGAAATTTGACAGGGCAAAGAGACCTCAAGAAGTGACAAGACAAACTGCTTGAATATATGGAAGAAGAGGACAAAGACCTTGAGAGAGAAGGCCTGCAGTGTTCAAAAAAGAGCAAGAAAGTCAGTCAGAAAGAAAGACTAAAGTGGAATAGTGAGGTAAAAAGTAGTAGAAAGCAAAGTTGCAGAAGTAACAATAAAATTAATCATGGAGTCCTTTATAGGCAGTCAAGGTTTTCCATTTTCTTGAGTAATAAGGAGTCATGCCATGAGACTAGAGCAAGGGAGTGATTGGATATTTTCCCTTTTATTTTTTTGAGGTAGAGTCTCACTCTGTCACCCAGGCTAGAGTGCAGTGGTGTGATCTTGGCTCACTGCAACCTCCGCCTCCCAGGTTCAAGCAATTCTCCTGCCTCAGCCTTCCTAGCAGGGATTACAGGTGCCTGCCACCACACCTGGCTAATTTTTGTAATTTTAGTAGAGATGGGGTTTCACCATGTTGACCAGGCTGGTTTCGAACTCCTGACTTCAAGTGATCCACCCACCTCGGCCTCCCAAAGTGCTAGGATTATAGGCATGAGCCACTGTGCCTGGCCATGTTTTCCACTTTAAAAGGATAATTCTGCCAACAGATGGAGAAAAGACTGTTCTGGATCAAGAGCTGAAGGAGGAGACCAATGCACAAGTACAAGCAAGAAATGATGGTAACCATAGCAGTGGTGACAGGTAGCAGAATCCTGGGTCTATTTTCAAACAGGAGCAGACAAGATTTGAAGTATTAGAAATGCAATGTGAAAGAAAGGGAAGACCCAAAGATGATTACAGATTTGGAGCCTAACCATCTGGATGACTAGTGAAAATACTTTTCTGAGATAGAGAAAAAAATCTAGGAGAAGCGAAATAATTTTTTTTTCAACTTTTTTGTACATGTTAAGTTTGAGATGCCTATTAGACATCCAAATGAAAATCACAACTAGGCAGGAAGATTTAAAAATCAATAGTCTCAAGGACAGGATGAGAACAGATACATATTAGGGAGTCATAGGTCAGAATATGGCATTTTAAATTACAGTGTTGGTAGAGACTGTCTAGAGACTGAGTATCGATAATGAAGATGAAAGGTATGAAGACTGAACCCTAGGAAACTCCAACACTTATGTCTGTCAGGAAGAGAATGAGAACTAGCAAAGAAGGCAGAGAAGACTAGCTAATGTGATAAGGAAAAGCAATACAGTGTAGTAAAGGAAGGCTTTAAAAAAGTGCTTCAAGGAGGAAGGAGTGATCAACAATATCAAATGTTCCCAAGGGTTCAAATAAGATAAGAACTGAGAACTGAACACAGATTGGGCAATATGGAGGTACTGGTGACTTTGAATAAACTACTTTGGAGAGGTAATAAGATTGAAAGCCTAATTGGAGAAGGTTCAAAACAGAATGGAAGATAAGAAAGTGGGTAGAGAATAGGTATCACTTTTGAGGTGTTTTGCTACATAAAGGAGGAGAAAAATGAGTCAGCAGAGGAGACACAGAGTCAAATGAAGAGTTTGTTTTTTGTTGTTTTTGTTTGTTTGTTTGTTTTTTGTTTGTTTGTTTTTTGGTAAATGGTGTGTGTTTGCTAATGAAAGTGATCCAATATAGAAGGAATATTGGTGATACAAAGTGTAGGGTTGAAACTACAGAGCCAAAGTCCTTGGGAATATGAGGAGATAAAATCCAGTGTGCAAAGTGAGCTATTAGCTTTGGACAGGCATGCAAATGGTTCATTCCCAGTAACATGAGGGAAGGGACAGTATGTGGGTACAGATTTGGGAGGAATGTGAAAAATAAAGGTAATGAAAAAAGGAGGAAATTATCTCTGGGTTGCTTCTGTTTTCTCAGTGAAAGAAGCAGCTGAGATTGAGTGGCTAAACAGAGGATGCTGGAGGTTTGAGAAGACAGCAGAATGACTGGGAAACGTGGAGCCTGAGTGCACTTGGAACTATGTAATAGGATTATCACATAGTGCTGAGAGCCCACCTGAAGTTCTTGGTGATCTGTTTAAATGAAGATGAATCAGCATGGTTATGTTTTTATTTAATCACATTCACTTCCTTGGGTTCAGGTGGGAAGTAGGCAGAGATTCAAAATAAAGTAGGTTTGAGTTTTTTCCACATGAATATGACAAAGGGACATATGAGGAAGCTGAGGATGTATGCAAGAAACTGACTATCATACAACATAGAATCCATGCTGCATGAGGAGAGAAGTAAGGGCACAAGGGGAAGGAGGGTGGTAGTAATTAGTGAAAAAGTGGTAAGGCCAGTGAATTTGAGTTATAATCAGGTCAAAAATTGTTGCACTATGAGCACAAAAAGAAATAGTGGTCAAAGAATAAAATGCTGGAAATGGAGATTTTGAAATTCAGTTATTCGTAATGACAAGCCCAAGGGTAGTGTTTCTTAGTAGGAACATTTTTGGCATTTGGGAAAAATGATAATTTTTCACTGTATGAGATTTTTCTTCCCAATGCAGAACTTTTAACCACCCTGGTTCCTGGGTATTGAATGCTAGCAGCATCTACCAGTCAGTGTAACATAAAGCACACACATACATTTCCAAATGCTCCCTAAGGTAGGTGGTGATCCGTAGTTGAGAACCATAGATCAGGGGTATGATGATGGGAATAATCACTGGAAATGAGGATGCTGAAGAATAGAAAGGGAATATCCAATAGGGGATTAGATGGCTTACATGGATATGAAGTCACCATAAGTCATAACAGAATTGTGTTGGAGAGAAAGATAATAATCCGGGTGCTAAGCTGTATGACTAGCATTCTAAAATGAGATACAAATCATTTGGGTGGGTGACTCTAATATGTTCCTATTGGCTTCTGAGATCTATTTGAATATTCATTCCTACATCTCACTCATCCCAACAGAATTTCTAAATAGGTATGAATAATACAGAATTCCAAGATCAACCCTCATGTACCATGTAAGTGTCATTAAAAAGGTACCTAAATGAAGTATAAGCAATGCTAGGTGGCCTACATAATGAGTAGTGTTGTTACTATATGATATATTCCATATACCTTCAATTCTGATGCACTGATTATTAGAAAATAGTATGTTGTTTGGTTGAAATATACTTCATAATGCATGAATGATCATTTTCCCTTCCAAAGTGTATCTCTCATAGATAGTAGAGCCTTCACTGTGCTAGGTTCACTGAAATGTTTTACCTTCCACCCATATACCAAAGCTAACTTTTTATTTTTTTAAGATCACACTTTCCTTGGATTTACATGTTGGGTCTCAGCTTTACTTTCCTCTTTTTTAAAATAAATAAATCAGCCTGTTTTCAACACTGGGTGCTACTTCCATCTGGCTTTTATCTTTACTTTCCTCTTATCTGTTACAAAATTGCCTTCTATTACCAATTCAAAATCTGCTCAGTTGCTCTCTGAGCAACTCTAAAGCCCCCAAAGGGCTTTGAAAAATGCTTTAAATTATAATTTGCTAAAAACACTGTAAGTTTTAAAAAGTGTCACTCTACTCATATCAGTTGAATAATGATCCATAGTTAACACTTATTATCAAGGTAAGTAAAAACACTGTATGGCACAAAGTAAGCATTCAATAAATGTTAACTGAATTTCCAAAAACTGATGTCAGCTTTCTTGCAATTCTTGGGATATCATGAGCTAGGAATTATCCCAATATCTGAGGATATTGTCAAAATATGAATGCTTTTTGGATATACATATCAACTTAATTTACTTTACTTTTCAATTACTATAATTTATTGTAACCAGTCACCAATGATGTTTGTGGAAAATACAGTAAGCGATCCCATTTCTGTCTTATTAGATTTAGTTTTCCACTCTTTATCATGAGTCTTTGTCTGTGATACATATAACTTTTAGTTTCACCGAATCATTATGGATTGCTTGGACTTTTTTTAGTAAGATTACATTGTGAGGAAGGTGAAAATTGGTGGCTGAAATACTCTGGGGTCACTATTGCCATCATGGTTTTTGGGATTTAAAAAAATGAATTTTTAAAAAACAGGTTTTTAAACAGCTTTATTGAGATATAATTTACATACTTTAAAGTTTTCCAAATAAGGAAACATTTGTATTATGAAACCTTTCTCTAAACACAGCTGTCATTTCTTTTTCCAGTATAATGACAGGGTGAAAAGAGTTAATTCAAGTTGAATTGTATCACAGACCTATTTATAAATCTTAATTAAGAGAAAAGTGCCAAGTTATTAACAATTGTATGTGTAAAAATAACATTCTAATGCTACACAAATGTATTCGCTAAAGAAGCAAGAAATTTATATACCAAAAGCATCTTACTGAATCTTACCAAAGCAAGTACATATTGATAATGAAACCATTTATGCTTCCAGCTAAATATTGTTTTTTGGCTGGTATTTATTTCATAGCTAACAAAATCCACTGAAAAGATGGAGCCTGGCATATGACTCTCACATACAGGCACATTAACAAGCCTCTATCACGGCTGAGTCAAACTGAGCAAATACTTCTAGAAATTTCCCTTGTGTGTTTTATTCAGTTATTAGAAGAATTCAAAGCCTCAGCTCTGCCACATATATCCAGCCCAGATGCTCAAAGTACTTGATTTCACCCCAGGGCCAAATTCCATATTCAAGACTAGATCTAGAACAGATGGCCACTCCACCTCTTCCATAATCTGGTTGCGCCCTATGAATAAATGAAAAGACTAAAGGGAACATAGATTCCACAACAGGGCCAGAACAAACATTATTACTATTAATACTACTAATAATATTTATTAAGTACTTTTGTGTACATGACACCCTAATAAGCTCTGCACAGAATGAGTCTTGGTGATCATAATGTTCCATGTAGGTACTATGTGCATTCCTTAACTCTGCTCATTAAGGAATGCACATAGTTCTCACTGTTCACAGAGTTTTCCATTTGAGTGGTGACTATATGTTCAGTACCATTCCTGAAGCAGATATAAACCAATTCCTCAAAAATTTAATGAGCCCGGTTATGTAACAGTACCCTGAAGACAACAAATGACAATGTTCCTTTCCTCAAGTTGGCTTTAATTTATTTGAAACAGAAAGAAAAATACCAGTTTATGATTGTGTTAATGTACATATAATAAATGTTCAGGAGATGAGTCAGAGCCGTACTACTACTGCTATTACTACTACTGATAATAATAGTTGATACTGAGATATCAATTAGGCACTGTTCTGATCTTTAGCTATGATAACTTATTTAAATCCTCACTTCGCTTATGTTCCATTATTAAACTCATTCTACAGATGGGGAAACTGAGGCACAGAGGATTCAGTCACTATCCTGAAGTCAGAGAGTTAGTAAATGGCAGAGTTGGGCTCTATCAACTACAGAGTTAAAGGGCAGATTCATGACAGAGGAAGGCCCAGAGTTAAATCTGAAGGAGAGAACAAAGAGAGGAAGGCATTTTGGGTGAGAAAGAAAACTTGAGCAAAGGCAGGAATAACCACAATATGGGTGAAAGAGTAGTGGAAAAGATTAGACTTCAGCAGGATAACACCCAGTTATGGAAGGTCTTAAGTATTTAAAAAGGAGGAAGCATTGATCTAATGCACCTAATGTGGTAGTATATAGGGAGTCATTGATGATATGCTGCTTCAGATGGTGGGTCCTAAGCATTTCTGCCTAGACCTAGAGCCATATGTACAAGGAAAAGAAAGATGATAATCATGCCTTTCTTAAGATCCAAATATCCAGTCTTTGCCATCCATATATGGTTTTGGCATTAATTTGCTGGTGGCCCTTTATTTGGCCGGGCGCGGTGGCTCAAGCCTGTAATCCCTGCACTTTGGGAGGCCGAGATGGGCAGATCACGAGGTCAGGAGATCGAGACCATCCTGGCTAACATGGTGAAACCCCGTCTCTACTAAAAAATACAAAAAACTAGCCAGGCGCGGTGGCGTGTGCCTGTAGTCCCGGCTACTCGGGAGGCTGAGGCAGGAGAATCGCTTGAACCCGGAAGGCGGAGCTTGCAGTGAGCTGAGATCTGGCCACTGCACTCCAGCCTGGGCGACAGAGCGAGACTCCATCTCAAAAAAAAAAAGAAAAAGAAAAAGAAACAAGGCCGGGCGCGGTGGCTCAAGCCTGTAATCCCAGCACTTTGGGAGGCCGAGATGGGCGGATCACGAGGTCAGGAGATCGAGACCATCCTGGCTGACACGGTGAAACCCCGTCTCTACTTTAAAAATACAAAAAAATTAGCCGGGCGAGGTGGCGGGCGCCTGTAGTCCCAGCTACTCGGGAGGCTGAGGCGGGAGAATGGCGTAAACCCGGGAGGCGGAGCTTGCAGTGAGCGGAGATCCGGCCACTGCACTCCAGCCTGGGCGACAGAGCGAGACTCCCTCTCAAAAAAAAAAAAAAAAAAAAAAAAGTCATGACACCACAGCAATCCTGAATTTATCTATTAAGACATCTACTCAATATCATTGTTGATGAACAATATGAAGGACTAATGTTACCCTTGAATAATTACAGTTTAGATACTCACTTCATCATTAAATACTATTTATATCATTGGATATAAAGAAAAGTTTCTTGCCGGACGTGGTGGCTCAAGCCTGTAATCCCAGCACTTTGGGAGGCCGAGACGAGCGGATCACGAGGTCAGGAGATCGAGACCATCCCGGCTAACACGGTGAAACCCCGTCTCTACTAAAAAATACAAAAAACTAGCCGGGCGAGGTGGCGGGCGCCTGTAGTCCCAGCTACTTGGGAGGCTGAGACAGGAGAATGGCGTGAACCCGGGAGGCGGAGCTTGCAGTGAGCTGAGATCCGGCCACTGCACTCCAGCCTGGGTGACAGAGCGAGACTCCGTCTCAAAAAAAAAAGAGAAAAAAAAGAAAAGTTTCTTAAAGATATTTTTTGCTAAACCACTTTGTATGGAGAAATATACCCATTTACCTTATCATGGAAGTCATGAAACTTCATCTAGAATATGATAATCAGATATACAGTCATGAAATTAATTTTTCTATTGTGAAAACTTCTGATTCTCATTCATCCTTCTTTTTTAAAGTGCCACATTCAAAGAGTACTTCAAGGAAAAACAATGATTAGCATTTTGAATAAATCTCATAATTATATATTTCATATTTTATATCTTAGCCAAAAGCTCCACAAACAAAATGCTAAGTTGAATATAAAACAAAAACCAAGGTTTATGAAGGTAATACTCATAATAAAAATGGTTCTACCTCATGAGTAAAATAATGACTATATATATATAGCTTTTATTTTAGTTTCAGGGATACATGTGCAGGTTGGTTCTATAGATAAATTTTGTGTTGCAGGGGTTTGATGTACATATTATTTCATCACCCAGGCAATAAACATAGTACCCAATAGGTAGTTTTTCAATTCTCATGCTCCTCCCACCCTCACCCTCAAGTAGGCCCCGATGTCTATTGTTCTCTTCTTTGTGTCCATGTGCACTCAATGTTTAGCTTCCACTTATAAGTGAGAACATGTGGTGTTGGTTTTTTCTTCATGTGTTAGTTCACTTAGGATAATGGCCTCCATCTCCATTCAAGTTGCTGCAAGGGACTTGATCTCATTCTTCTCTATGGCTGTGTAGTATCCTATGGTGTATATGTACCACAATTTCTTAATCTAGTCTATTGTTGATGGGCATTTAGGTTGATTCCATATCTTTGCTATTGTTAACAGTGCCGCAATGAACATACGCATGCATGTGTCTTTATGATAGAAGGATTTCTATTATTTTGGTTATGTACCCAATAATGGGATTGCTGGGTCAAATGGTAGTTTTGTTTTTCACTTTTTGAGAATTTCCAAACTGCTTTCCATAGTGGCTGAACTAATTTACATTCCCACCAGCAGTGTATAAGTCACAATATTTAATGAAAGTGTTCACTATAAGTTAAACAGTGAATTTAACAAGCATTTAGAAAAAATGTTTTGAATCTGGAAAAGGTAAATTACATTTACTAAAATTAATACTTTGCAATCATTTAGGATCCTCAGAGGCAGGCATTATTGGCTTGACTTCACACCAGTTGAAATATTCATTAAAAGAGATAAAGGAGATAAAATGTTTTATCAATTCATTTTGTAGATATTTTTAAAATGAGAAAACTCCCAAGGTATCTATGATTTCCAAAGAAGCAAAGTAAGGAATTTCCTCTAAGTGGAGTACTCTTAATAGTGGCATAAAATGTTATTAACTTCTAAGTCTAGGGGAATGAAGGCTTTCTAGGGCTCTTTAGCTTTTAGATAATTTCTAGATGGTACACCTCTGCAGATACTTGAGTTTTTCTTCTCTTTGTTCTGCTTGTCATGTGCCATTCCTCTGCCTATCCCATGTCTTCACAGTTTGTGGCCTGGGCTTCAGATGTCTCTTAGCATCACTGAACACTGAGCAAGTTCCTGGTTGTTTCTGCTTGAACAATTTTCAAAAGGAGAGTAGAGCGGGAATGGCTTAATTCTTTCAACTTAAAACCTGTCCAGATGACTTGACTACTACCATTTCATAACTAAATTGATATTAAGAAAGAAATATTAAGATGGTAGAAAATTTTAAATTCAAACTATAAAAATAAATTCTTTATGCAGGAATTATTAGCAATGTGATAAATAGGGTAGGAAAAGATGTTTTGTGTGTTACGAAAGCAGAAAGAAACTTTATTCCCTAAATCATCTCAAGTAAGCTACTGCCTACTCTGCCTAAAGTAAAGTACAAGTTAGTAAACGACAAGTAATTCTAACCTTCACGAATTTGGTGAACTCTTCCACTTTTTCATTGGCTAACAGCAATGTCTTCTGTGCACCTTCTAGAACCTGTTCACTTTGCAATGCTAATCCTTGAAGCTGCTTAGATGCTGCTGTTTCAATGTCTGCCATTGCAGATTCAGTCTCACTTATTCTTGATACTAGGAGAGTAAGCTTGAGATCCTGCAAAAGATCAGCAGTCATAAAATAAAAGATATTTTATAAACAGATTTGGAAAAGTTAGTTATACATGTCAAATAAGGAAAATATTTTATTATTCTCTCTATATATGTATTTATTATTTGGGTAAAATTAATGATTATTTTCATTAATTTTCAATAAAACATCCTAAGTACACATTCTCATATACTTATCATCAAAATTAGTTTATGATTTTTAAAGATTATAATTAAAAGCATGGAAGCTATTTTAGACCCCCAAAGATGCTCTACATAACATGGAAACATTTAGTTTGAAAGTTTGAGTGGGCCTACAAAATTTATATCTACTTGTATAAATACCAGTGTTCAATAATAGTTTTCATTTCTTAAAAACTATCAAACAAAACCTGTTTCCTCTAATACAGAAATATCTTTAATGTTAAACAAATGTTTAGTGTTTCATGTAGAGATACAAATCCTCTTTGCACTTATTTGAAGTGTTTAACTAGCTTGTGGTTTGGGGAAGGAAAAAAATCAACAATGTTAACAATGAAACAAACACCATTATATTCCATCTCTAAGCTAAAATGATCTTTTTAAAAGCATACCTTTTTTTCTAACTCCTCTTTAGATTTCTGATACATCTGTTCATACTGTGACTTTTCTTTTACAGCAACATTAAGTCTTTGCTTTAGTGAATCAATTGATATCTTCTTGTTGGAACATTCTTCAGTTAATGTCTTTACCTACATTAAAAGCATAAAGGTAATTATTATTGTTAAAGGCATTCTAGTCATATACTGTATTTGTTCCAGCAGAAACTAAATGAGTGAATGAGTCTACTTCCATTTATTTTCTCATAACGCTATCAAATTCAAGTATTATACTTACAGAACTGATATTATGAATGAAAGTAACAATCCTTAAATCAGTAACAAAACCCAAAATTGCACACAAACTAAATGAATACTGGTATGTATATCCTTGCACCCAATAACACAATATTAATGTTAACTACATATCCATTAATTACTAACTTAAACTTCCTAAGGCAGGAGATGATTGTTCTGATTCTGAAACAAGCCAAGTTATAGTTAACTTTCCATTGTATTCTCTAAAATAAGTATTACATAGCCTTTTTGATGAAATAAAATAATAGTATATATATACATTGCTTATTTATAAGATATATAATATGTATCTCAAAGCATAACAGAAAAAGTAGTTTTTCAGTTTAATGCCACTAAATATAAATGTTACTTATATAAAGATTCCACGGCTATGTAGGAAATTATTATTGAAGTTAAAAAAATAGCAAAATTGAAAGGATAACATTGAAAAAGCCTATAGGAAGTGATTTTAACTTGCACAGCAGCATGGAAGAGAAGAGAAAGAAAATCCATATGGATTCATCATGCTCATGTAAAAGTTTCTTTCTTAAATCCATTTGACCTAACAGATACTTAAATTTTCATTTTCAACAAGGAAAGTAAAGGAGATGTTCTCTCAGGTGTGCATAACATTTAGTGAATGCCAAAGCACAGGGTGCTTTATGAGTTGTGAAAATAGCATCTTTAAAAAAAAAAAAAAAAACCTTCTAGTTTGGGGTCATATATTACATAACTACTTTAACTACAACTCCCTTTGCAGGTACAACTCCCTTCCCATGTAGAATGCATTAAGGGTATCTAAGAAGAAAGTACATTTTTAAAGAACTTCTGATAGTTATTGGTAATCAAGTTTTCACTAAGAAATACAAGCTTGATTCTATCACAACTTATAGTTTTAAATAAAATGAAATACTGAATAAAAAGTAAAAAAGTATCCTAGAAATACTGAGGATTTTTAATCTTCTCATGGGATATTTATAAATAGAAACAGAATGTGTGGCCATATTATGTATGAGGTTTTAGAGACTTGAATTTTAAAATAAATAATGTACTTTCAGAGCAAAGAGTGTTACTTTGTAACAGTAAATACATATCCTATGAATATTTTCTATACATTTATTAGGACTAAATATTTGTGGTAAGAGAGTAAATACAACAGGAAGTGATATTTTTAGTGTCAGTTAAGATAAAAATTGATACCTTTTTATCAAGATTTTGTAACATTTCACTAAAACTCTCATTACTTTCCAAATTTACTTTCTGTCGAAATTTCAAGTCCTCTATCAAATGTCTTTTCATAGTTATATCCCTCTCCATTCGAGACATCCTTGAAAAAAAAAAAGGTAACATCAAGAGTGACAGAAAATACCTTAACAGTGGTGATATCTTACATTTTATCCAATATTATACCTACTGTTAATTTTTAAATGTTATGTGATATTGACACTGTAAATTAGTAAAATGAATTGCATTGGATAAGATATTGTTCTTTTAATATTTTGAACACTTGTAAAATCTATAGTTGTGACTTGGTAATTATACAATTACATATACGTATTAAAACAAAAATATAAGAAATGAAAAAAATTAATAACACTTATGAAAACAGAGCTATTTCATTTAAATCACATTTTTACATTGCTGTGAAAAATCAAAGTGATATATAAAGATAATCAAAAGCATAACAATAAGAAAAAATCTAATACTTCAATAAACAAATGTAAACTCTTGTAATGAAACTAAATTAGCCATAATATCTTCTAATTTAATATAATTTGAGATTCAATCCACACATCTGTTTAGCACAGTTGATGAAATATTAAGTATAAAATGGTAGATGCTGTGAGAACCACTACTCTCTTGCTGCTGCTGCTGCTGCTGCTGCTACTGCTACTAAAATAAGAATGACAATAGCTAACATGTATCGAAGACTTACAATGTTCCAGTCACTGTTGTAAGTGCTTTACATGTATTAGCTCATTTATTCCTCAAAAGAACCTAATTTAATATTATTGAATTTAGGCATAGGCCTAGTAGGTAGGGAAGCCAGAATTCAAAGAGTGTTAATCGAGAGCCCTGTTAAACAATAAGCAAGACTTACTCTTAATAAATAAACTTCAAAATATTATCAGTTAAAAAATTAACCAACCTTTTTGTCTAAGACTTTTATCTACTCATATCACTTCTAAGTGCTCTTCACTTATAATGAGGTCTACAGGTGTGTTTGTGAGATACATATATCTTAAATGTATCAGAGACAACTGGAATTCTATCTAAACATCTTACTATTTCTAAGCAATAGTGTAGCTCTGAAAGATACAGAATGAAAATAATTTTGATTCAGTGGGATACAGCATTTAAAATCTTTTTACTGATAAACACAAAAAGTACAAACTTTCATAACCTCCAGTTATTTTAAACACAAACAAAACTTTCCTTTTTATACCTTAGCTTCATAAGTTTAGGCATTAAATCCAATACAAATACTAATCTATATATTTGGGGGGGGTCAAATAACTGCCACATTGTAAAGTTTTTCATTCATAGTCTCGAAGCCATTAATTTGTATTTATTCAAAATTAAATATGTTTAATAAGGGAAATTTAACTTAATCCTTATTCTAATAAAAAAACTAAATAGCTTGCCATTAATCATGCTATACATAGTATTCCTTAAACTTTCATCTTATGTAGGTTTAAATATGAACTAGGGAAGGAAAACATTAACATTAGCAGTTTCTTAGGGTACGTTTAATAGACTTGGATGCCACTAGGTGGCACCAAATACAATGGCTAGAAATACAAAGACCATACTTTTCATGCATTTCCTTTATGTGTTCTTCTTTTGCTAGGAGTTCAAATTTCAAAGACTTCACATTTGATGACTGTTTAGTGAGTTCATTAGTTGCATTCTAGATTAAAAATAGAAATAAATTTAAATATACCTTTCAACCTTGGTCTAAAGCAGCATAAAAATAAGTGCCATTCTAAAAAAGAAGAATACATTTACAATAATTATGGTAAACAATAATTAAAATGAATATTTTAATATTTTAAATGCTTTATTTTATATGCTCTAATAGAAATACTATAGTAATACTAAAACTTTTATATAACATGCCAAACTATAGAGGAACACAATCATGTAAGAATAGCAAAGAGTATGTATCCAAAATACATTTACAGGAAATGTGAATTGTCCTAGTATAATGTAAATATGTGAATAATTAAGAATTTTAATGATTTAAAAAGATCACTTAAAACAAATACTGGATTTACTAACATCTTAGACTAACTATGGTCACAAATGCTTTGCTGCTCATCAAGCAGGGGAATCCATTTCCCAACCCTCTGAATGTAGTCTGGCTTGTGACTTGCTTTGCCCAAAAGAATGCAGCAGAAATGAATTGTGTAAATTTCAGTTCCCAGGCCTTAAAGCTTTATGGCTTCTCTCTTTGCCTTCTTGGAATGCTGCTCCAGGATCACCTTGCAGTTGATGTATCATGTGGAAGTGTACCAAGACACTACAGCTGACAGGCAGTAGATCAATTGTCCGATCTATGAGTGAGGCTATTTTGTATCTTCCAACTAGGGAAACCTTCGGTTTGAAAAAATCCAGGGATATGAGGTTGCCCAGAAGAGACCAACAAAAGAACTTCCCAGTCAACCAACAAAATCGTAGGAAATAATAAACTGTTGTTTTAAGCCACGATACTTTGGGATAGTTTGTTAGAGAATAATGATAACTGATAGAAAACCTCATGAATACTCAGTCCTTCTTTAAGTTATTAATAACACTACTTATTAAATTATTTATAAACAATTATTAGTTTTTCAAAGCAAAACAGTTCTGTGGTATTTGTTGTCAGTACAGCCTAGGAACCAGAGGTGGTAACTACAGTGTTAGAACACCTTTCAATTTTGACTCTAGTTCCAACTAAATGTATAATCTAAGACATCACTTAGTCTTTTCAGTACTTTAGTTTTTCCACATTCAAGATAATGTTGACATACTCACATTAATCCATTTGTTAACTTTTAAAAGTATTAAATGAATATAAATAAAATATAATAGCTGTTAAAATATTTGGAGTAGTTATTTAGCTAATATTTCTAAACTACAATAAATTGTTTCTATTAGAACTATTCCTAGATTTGGATGTTTGACTCATGCTAAAAATAATTTGAGTTTGAAAAGATTAAACTTTAGTTACCCAAGGTAAATGTAATTCATCAGACTGACTTTAAGTATCTCATGGATATAACATACAAATAGAACATTTGAAATAATTTTAATTTTTACATGAAATGTTAATTTTTCTTAAAAACTCAAAGCTACTTCAGCATGGCAACTCTTTTGAATGTTATGTTTTGATCAAATGTGTGTGTAATGCAATCAAAATTTATACCATAGTTTGCATGTTTACAGTGATGTACAGTATCTTATTTCCACCACTGCTTGAATATGTTCCACACTAGTCAATTTATCAAATAATTGAAGCGTTTGCTTTAATCATTAATTTTCAATTCTTTCTCTGATGATTGTTCATTCAGTTAGAAATATGAACATCCATGATTATGCTAAGCTAATAGTGATATGTTAATATAGTGATATTATATTATAAATATTATCACTATAAATTATATATGATATACTAATACGTATTATATTATCACTATACTATAATATAGTGATGGTTTTAGGGACTACTGTGATATAAATGTCTACTTATCCCTCCTCTAAATGGTCCCAGACTGTGCTTTTCTAATTTTGTATTTACCTTAACATTTTCATATTGCCTTTTTTTTTCCTGTCAATCTGTTGGTTGTAATTTTTTGCTTGTGTCATTATTCCTGCCTAAAAACAATCATCCTTCCCCTTAATATGCATACTTCTAGCGTGCTGCACTGAAGGTGTTTTCTGCTGAGAAGTAAAATAAACTTAGAATTGTATTTAAAATAAAAGATACAGGCAGTAAATAAAGTCCGAGAGTATCTTCAATGGAATGAATTAAGTGGATATTAAGATAACTGGTTGATTCTTTTCTGTTTTTAAACTTAAGGCTGTATTTTATGTGGCTGAAAATACTGTTAACTCTGACTTGGAGAATTGAGAGAAAAGCAATTTATAATAAATAAAACGCCAGGTTGAGATACACTTTGGCCAAGATCTCTAAATCTAACATCTATTTCATTTGATCCTCAAAAATTTTTATCAGATGGGTAGAAAGGTATCTCTGCTTTAGACCTCTAGAAAAGTTAAGTAATTTCCTTGACCAGGTTGATGAGAAGTTAATGGCCAAAAATTGATTGAAACCCAGGTCTTTTGTCCCTTTTCCATTCCCTACTACACAATATTTATCTGTAACATGACTTAAAATCTGGTGTAAAACATATACATCAAAAATGTCACAATGGTAAAAAGTCATCCCTGTTACAGCTTTCCTATACAAAGTTTATTGAATATTTTTTTTTAATTTGCATAGTATAATGATTAGGAGCATGGACTATGGAGCCAGATGGTTGGAGTTCTAATCTCAGCTCTATATGCAGTACCTGTGTGATCTTGGACAATTAACTTATTCTTTCTGTGTCTCAGTTTTCTCAACTGTAAATGAACCACAGACATCAGAAAAACATATATAAAATTACACAGAAAAGTGTAATATTAACTGCATAGTACAGAAAAGGTGTGTATAAACCTTTAGTATATTCGAATCTAGCCAATTTTCTCAATTAAGTCTAAAAACATTAAGTAGAAAATAAGCTACTTATTTAAAAATCACTATATTATCAGTTTGATATCTGGAATGAGCCAAATTCTATTTCTTCTAAACAAATTAGTATGTTGAAGTTCTCACTGAACCCCCAGTACATTAGAATGTGACTGTATTTGGAGATAAGGCCTTTAAACAGATAATTCAGGTAAAATGAGGTTATTAGGGTGGAATCTAATTCAGTCTGAGCAGTGTCTTTACAAGCAGGGAAATTAGGACACAAAGACACATAGAGGGAAGACCATGTAAAGACACAGGGAGAAGACAGCCATCTACAAACCGAGGAGAGAGGCCTCAACAGAAATGAAACCTGTTGACACCTTGATCTTAGATTTCCAGCCTTTAGAACTGTGAGAATAATATATACGTTCACTGTTTAAGACAACCGGTCTGTGGTATTTTGTTATGGAATCTCTACAAACCAGAATCAAAACAAAAATTTTTAGTAGTAGAGAGTATTATATACTTAAAGATACTTGGTCTTCTAGGAAATTTCTATATGAAAATATGAAACAAAACAAAAGTAAAAATTTATCCTTTTTGTCCCTATGCAGTTTGGTCAGTGTTCCAAGACTCTAGGTTAGATTATGGACAATCAATTCAAACTAATTGCTTTAGTTCTCTTTCTGATTCATACATTCCTCCAAACCAAGAGAGAGACCTGTACGTGGGTAAAAGCTTACACCATGAAAAATCATAATACAAAGAACTTACAGACACTCATATGGATCTATTATTACCAAAAATTATTAGACCATTTGTAGTAAGTAAAATAAGTAAAATATAAATCAATGAAAAACTGTTTATGTAAAAATGATAAATTATGATTTATGTATAAATCAACTTAAAACTATGTCTTCTAGAAGTCAGATTAGACAATACTGGATCTAGCACTCTATTTTATCTTGGTGAAAAACAAAGTTAGAATCATGAGGACTTAAATACACGAAGAATCACAGAAGTAAGAATTAAAGTCTATGTGACAGATAAGATCAAGGAATATCTCAATGATTTTATCTTCTCTATATGAAACCTTAACACTGAAATGTTCAGTTTACACATTTTATCCCTCATTTTCAGAGACACATTTTAAGGTTCATGCCCCAAAATTGCATAACACTTTTTCCCTCACATTTCTAATATTTTATAAGTTATTTAAGATTATAAAATGTTGTGACTGACCCAAGTTTTACACATAAAAACTGTCTAAAGAAGATAGTATTCAAGAAGAATCCCAATGCTAGTTTGTATATTTGGTTACTATTAATAAAGCAAATTATTTTCAAGCAATGATAAACTCATTTATTTTAAGTTTTATCCTATTTATCCTATGAGTAAATCTGCACTAAAAGATATATTATTGAAGGGTGCACATACCCTATTTGGGATTGAAAACAATGAGAGTCTATTTGACATTTCAACATAGTATTCCAGTACCCTCCTAACAGGGATGATTATTCCATTTCTAATGTACTCTGTGCATTTACAATCAGGATTTTCTTTCTAGTGACTCACATTATAGCAATGGTCCCATATACACTGCCCTTTTTAGCTTCTAGCTAGCAACCCCCACTGAAGAAAATATTTAAATATGTGAGGAATAAATGGGCTTAAGAAGCATGAAAATGAACTTTCCAATTAAAACTCACTCACAAATCCTATTTCTTACAAGGGAATTCTACTTAAACTAAGGACAGCCTTACTTTTAAGTTGCTGACAGTTTTGCTTGGTCTTAGATTCTTTTTTTTTTTTTTCCTCTCAGTGCTTTTTTTCTACATACTTCCTACTATTTTAATATGGTTGTTGGTTGGAGACAGAGAAGGAGGAGATAAGTGGGAGGGAGAAGAAGAAGAGAGCAAAAGTGGATTGGTTTCACTCTCAAGTTTAACTTGCTGGAAGTATGCAGAGAAAAGCAATTCTATTTATGTTGACATATTACATGTCTGAAAGGATTCTGTTTAGCTGGAGGGAGGCATGGGGGCAGAAGGAAGTATTAGAGTAGCAGATATCGGCCAGTTTACATCAGCTCCTAAATTAGGATTTCATGGTGTCTTGTCTTTTTCAGAGAATGGTAGTATTCATTATCAGATAAGAATCTACTGGGCTAAAAATTAATGATGATGGCAATATTAATAATTTTGGATTATCTATACTATAATTTACCTTTATTAGAAAAAATTAGTGTTCATATAAATATGTCTTGCAGGATTCAAGCATAATACATGTTTTCATGCTTACTAAACTTTATAATCACCTTTAATTTACACTGTAATTGCTTCATTTCCAAATCCATGCTCCTTGAAGGACCAAGTGATGTAACTTGTATCCGTGGAAATGTTACTTGGGAAACTTCTTCTGCCAAACTTGTGATTTCAGATGAGGACTCCAATTTCTTTAGTAAATCTTCTTTTTCTTTCCGAAGCCCAGCCAAATCCAAATTTAGCTTCTTTTTTTAAAAAAAGAAAATAAATATAAATATATTATAAAAGTAACTACATTTAATCTAATAATTATCAGCATAAAAGTCTACAGCTAGGAAAATATTAAAGAGAACTGAAATTAATTATAGTTATTATACGAACTTTACAAAAATCTTAACCTCTATTAGATTTTGCTTATAGTAGTAGGGCTTGCAAAGTTAAAACAAAGTGAACCAGCTGTACTCAATATCTTTTGGTTGGCTGGTCCTGACTGATGATGCACTATTTCTTTACCTTCACACATAAATGGGTGAGCCAGAGATTCACATATTTGATAACCTCGACTTCAGGGCTGATGTAGTACTTAACTGGGAAAAGCCAAGCTGGAGCAGGACAGGATAACAGATGTTAGCTGTTTATTCCACTGGGTAGGTCTTACCATCCTATATAGCAGCCAAAATGCTTCTCATTTAGCAACATAAATGTTAAGTCCAATTAGCAGACGAGGCTTGTTAGAGATTTAGTTCAAATAAATAGCGTACAAACAAACTCGCTCAGTTTTATGCACTTGATTGATTGTTGAAAAGTCCTGTTTCTAATGTTGAGGTAGAAATGCACTAAACTCCTTACATTTTGAATTTTTAATAGCATAAACATTTTGCTAAATGACATAATAGTAATGTTTTTATGAAGGAGTGTAAAAGAAACCATCTTAATGTTAGCCCTTCTCATTCACCAATCTATAGTCAGCAGAATGTCACCAAACTATAATGGCATAACAACTCAGAGCTGCTTAAGAGGGTATTTGCATTACTATTTTATTATTCCAAAGAAGCTTATAATGTGGTACCTTAACATAAGGTACAATTAGACAAAATGATACTGAAATCTCTCAGAGGGGGAAAAATTTTTCTTTGTTAAAAATTCCAATTAGAAATAGCAAAAGATGTAGCTAAAGTGTACAGTAAGATGAACATGAAACTTAAGTATTAACACTATATTTAAAACACAATTTCTAGAAACTATACCATCATTATATATGTATTTGTATATGTAAGTGCATATTATTAAATATGAATATTTAAGATCATGGATTCAAAACTAGAACTTGATATACTTCAGATTAAACTATGTTCTGGCAACATAAAACGTATGCTGTGGTGAAAAAAACTATTTGGCTATATTTTACCTTATAATCTAAAAGCATGGTTCTATAGAATTTTAGGAAATTGTTTATGAAATTTGTTCCATGAAATTTGTTCATGAGTTGTCCCAAAAGAACCTAATAATTAATATATAATAGTAAACTCTTAGTTTCCTTAAACCTGGAAATCTTCCTGTCTAATATTCAAGCTTGAATCCATCTCCCTCCCTGTTTATTCATTCCCTATGTCCAATCAATTGTCAGGTTCTGCAAATTACATAGTGTTTCTCATTTTCATTCCTCTCAGCCACTCTCTTAATGCAAACGCTCATTATCTCATTAAGACTATTACAATAACCCTTTCTCTGCCGTCAACCTTTCCCTACCTTCATTCCACCTTTTATACAACTTCCTAAAACAACACTGACCAGTTATTCCCTTAATCAAAGCCCTTCATGGGTTCTTCATTCCAATAGAATAAATCTCAAATGTTTGTGGATAATAAGGCTCTCTAAGCTTAGGCTTCAATTTGTGTTGCTGTCAGGCATCATATGAAGCCAAACCTGCCTGCCATTCCCCAAACCTGCCTGCCATTTTTACATGGATGACTCTACACATGGTGTTTCTTTCTGCTGAAATCTGTCTCATCTTTAAAGGGCAGCTTAGTATTCCTCCTTCATGAAGACTTCTTTGTTCCTTTCTTCTTACTGGAATACTTAGGCGGCTTCTCTCATTTGTTATACTTGTATGCCACCAGATTTCTGTCTAATCTTTCTACCTGGCAGATCCTGACACTATAAATGTGCCTCCACTGAGGAAAGATCAAGTCAATAAATACATTCTTCTAAAAGACATGCATACGTAACTTTCAACTTCAATTTAACAATATAAAAATGTATTAAATGAAGAAAAACTGAAATTACAGAGGCAGTAAACTAAATGACTTGTACTTTATTAAAATATAATATTTTGATTAAACAATATTTAAAATCTACAATCTTGAAAACATATTTCCGGTGTTAGTTATATATGCATAGAAATGCTACGCAGCATCTGTTGAAAAACAGGAAATATGTAAATCACACATTCCATCAGTTTGGAAACCTTTGGTTCTCCTTAGCATTGTGGACAAATAACTGGAGCTCTCTTATTAACTTCTCTCAGTTTAAAAATTCTACTTCTTACTTGAGAAAGCTATAGATGAGAAAAAATGTATAAATAACTTTCTTTTGCTTACATTTGCTGTAGGCTGTGAGACAACTTTTGTGGGTGACCTTGTTAGAAAGAGACTGTGCCATAAAAATCTACCAATAAATTAAGATTACTCTTAAAATTGTGAGTTTTCTTGTTTATTAGCAGCATGATTCCTATTTCTCTACTATTGCCTTTCCATCTTCAAGCAAATATTTATAAGCATTTAAGTCACATTATGTTAAGAACAAGTGATAACAAAACACACATGGAAGAATCATAATTTCTGGATTCATATTCTCTGGGTCTACTGCTTACCAGCTGAGTGAGCTTGCACAAACACATGGCTTTGTTTCCTCGTTTTAAAAAGAGACGGTGCTTGTCTACCTAACAAAGGTGATCTTGAGGACAGAATCTTAAAACGTCTGTGATTGCACATAGTAGATGTTCATTGTCAGCATTGTTATCTTGTGGTAAAGGCTACTAATAGTGTCTGAGAAGTGTTAAAGGCTGAGGAGCTAGATTAATAAAACTTTAACATGTATATACATAATAACCTGGTAATTTCTCTCATGACAGAAACTTTAGTTTGTCTTAAGTCATAGTTACTTGTTTGACTAGAATAAATCTAGGATCCCTCCTATACTACTACACAGGTATTGAAGGCAGATATGCTCCTCTGACTCTATATCCGCAGCAGTGCAATCCGTCTATAGTCTCCCAAACATCTATTTCAATTTAAAAGTTGACTTCAATAAGAATAAGTACTGAGATTCGTATTGATTTATGTGTAGTCAATTATTTCTAACCAAAGGTTATAAAATAGAACTTAACACTATAAAAATTTTAAACTAGACACTATCTATTAATAATTTATTTAAATTTAACATTGAGGAAGCATAAATCCCTGAAAAGGAGAGAACTCTCTAAGCGACTGTAAGAAGAAATAAGAATGTACTGAAAAACTTATTCTTCAGTATAATATCCTGTGGTAGACACAATTCTCAGATGACATGCTCTGGTACAATACCCTCCCCTTGTATGGGACCCAGAAATATGATAGGTTGTCATTCCCATGATTACATTATGTTATATGCAAAGAGAATTCTGTAGGTGTAATTAGGGTCAGGGTCCCTAATCAAGTTTCTGAGAGCTAATCAAAAGCAAGCTTTTCTTGACTGGTCCTGACCTAATCAGATGAGCCCTTTCAAAGAAGGCCAGAGGCATTCTCTGAGGTCAGGGAGATTCCCCTGCTGGCTTTAAAGAAGTAAGTTGCCATGTTATGAAAGGAGCTACAAGACAAGACCTAAGGGAGGCCTCAATGAGCTGAGAATGATCCTTGGGGCTGTCAACCAGCAAGCGACAGACCTCAGTCCTATACCCACAAGGAACTGAATTTTTCAAAAAAGGCAGCCTGGCTGACACACTGATTGCAACCTTGCCACATTCTGAGCAGAGCACCCCACTAAGGCTGTATCAGACTCCTGACCCAATGACACTGTGAGGTAATGAATGCATATGTTGTTTCTCAGCTGCTAAATTTGTGTTTTGTAGCACAGAAAATTAATATGGGTCCTGATATTTTTTACATCAGTGCCTTTCTAGAATCTACTTCTTGTTATCTTACTGCCACTCTGTCCCATCTCAAGAAAGTCTCCCAAACCCCACAGTGTGTAGAGTTTATATAATATTCTCACTCTGGATTAATTTTTTTTTCTTTATCCATAATTTTGTATTCATTTTATTTATTCAATTGCTTTACAAATTGTCCCATTTTCTTTTCAGACAAGGTCTTGCTCTATTGCCCAGGCTGGAGTACAGTGGTTTAATCTTAGCCCACTACAGCCTCAAACTCTTGGGTTCAAGGGATCCTCCTGCCTCAGCCTCCCGAGTAGCAGGGACTACAGTGAGTAAAAATACCCAGCGAATTTTTTAATTTTTTTGTAGATATGGGATCTTGCTGTGTTGCCCAGCCTGGTCTTGAACTCATGGCCTCAAGCAATCCTCCCGCCTCGGCCTCTCAAAATGCTTGGATTATAGTCATGAGCCACTGTGCCTGACCCCCATTTTCCTTTTAATTTTTTTTTGTTCTTTTTCATTTTATTTTTATGTTCCATTTTCTATGCTAGAAATATAAATTGCCTCTACCAGATCTGCATTTTGTAGTTTAACTGACAAGCAAAAAGCCTCTGGCCAGAAGCTTTTGTTTGCTGCTCTCAACTGTAACTGTAGAATCCCATGAATAGGGTAAATTAGTCTCCCCTGGCCTATTTTCCCTTATTTTCTTATATGGGATTTCATTCACAAACTGCTTTCATTCATGGCACCAACTTGACATTTGCTGGCAGATTTAGATATGGAGTACCTAGATTCAGAACCTGATTCAATACCTATCATTTATTCTTTTTACACATACTATGTAGTTAGCACTATGCTAGTTCTCTGTTTTCAGTAAGAAAAAGGTTATAGATAATCCTTGCCTTTAGGTAGCTACTGGTCTGTAATCCAGAAATACGTAACAATAAACTATAGTAAGTGCTATGAAGAAACAAAACGGGAAGCTGAGGGAACTGCTGCTACCTTCAATTCCTGTCTGGTAAATGCTGACTAGAGCCTGTTTCCCTCCCCATATTCCCCTGATTTGTTCTGTAAAATGTGATCTAGAAGCTAAGTACAGCATTGAATGTACTAGCTTAGATCTATGACCACTCTGCTTTCCAACTTTTACTCAAGAGAAGATAGTTGCCAAATCACTGGTCAGTAAACTGGGGGCAGTCTGAGGACATCAGGCATCCCTTCTCCATCAGGGAGACCTGTTGAACATTTTAATGTTCAGGAACGAACTATCAGAAAAAATAAAACAAGGCCCTTGGAAAATATTCTTCAGGCCCCATAATGAGAAATAAAGGGCTTAGAAAAAAAGCTGAGAAAATCATTTCCCTAATTACTCCCAAAACAATATATTTTTAGATACTCTCTGATCTTCATGTCTCAGAAGAATAAAATACTCAATATCTGCCTATTCAACGAACATGTTGCTAGTTGTAGCACATGTAAAGAAAATGCTATTGGGTATCCAATCAGTTCAGAAGCAGTGCTCCAAGGGAAACGAATGGGATCGGGTATAGCTCTTCACTTCTAAAATGAAAATGATTCTGACCTACGGTTTTTTTCTGGACAATATCCATCCTACAGCATTCAAAGACACAGTTCAGTCTTTCCCATTTGTTTTTTACCACTGGATTAAAAATTTAAAGTAACGAACCATTTAAAAAATTTGGAAATAGTTGGGATAGTAAAGTCTGAAACATAAAGACACAAAATTCTAGAAAATACAGCCAAACATGAGGTGGAATGCCAGAGACACTGGATCAGAGTTTCTGGGAGGTCTATGCAGGAAATAGCTGGTGGCCAAAGAACACTTTGCAGTCCATGCTGGAGTAACGGTGAGATGCTCAATATTGAAAAAGGTGAATCAGTAACCAGAGTGAAAAGTGAGGCTTACTTGCCATCTATAACAATAATGTACTCTCCATGTTTTCTTTCTCCTTTTGAAAGCCAAAAGGCTTGACAATCCAAGTAGGGAAAAGCAATCATTAAACGAGAATGATCTGTTTCCAATAACTTCTCCAAAATATCTCATCTTAAATTATGCTTAGGACTGACTTAAGACTATTTAATGTTGAATACAGAAATAAGTTCATTTACATTCTCACAATCTGATTATTCCGATTCATAATTAAGTAGAGGCAGCAATTTTAAAATCTTATTGTGTTTTTAAAAAATGACAACATAAATTACGTTACCAGAATGTAAATAAATGAGACTGGAGAGAAAATTCTAATTGAATGGGATATATGTAAATTCTATAGGCAAGAATGCCCTAGAAAGTCACCATAATTTTAATGATATTCTCCCTCCTGTGAATAGAATCAATGTTCTTTTATTGAGAATATTATACTTTTAAAGGGGATAAAATGGAAAGAAATAAAATTCTGTATGTTGTCCAGGTATAGGACTAAATTCACAGTCAATTAAAATGTATGAGTTATCAAGACAATGCCATCATTTTCTATGTCACTAACAAATATTTTCCATATAAGACTTATTTAAAAAGGTAAATAGTTCAGATTAATAACTTCCAAGTTTAGTAACAAGACTTTTAAATTTAAAACATTAATTTTCTTTTGTTAAGATACTTGAGATCACCAAGAGAAAGACTTAAAAAATAAAAACCAATAACCAAAAAAAGATCTTAGGCTGAGACGTAATTATTTATGTAACAAAATTTCTTATGAAAAATCCACTAAGTTACTACATCACTCATTTATAAACTATTTTCTGACAACTGCAGTTATGAAAGGGCTACACTGTGTTTCACAAAATGTCAAGCAAATGAAGGTAATATAGAGGACTTTTCACCAATGCTTTTGCTAGTAGTTAGACTTCAGTAGCCTTTAGAGACCATTAAGTACCTTTTGGCTAATTGGCCAATGGTAGATTAATCCTCTTTTTATTCTAGCAACACTATTTTAACACCCTTACACTCTGTCAATGCAGAGTCTGAATGACAAAATAATATTGTGCATGAATAATAAGCAGAAAAGTTAAATTAACATTTCATGTTTCACATGCCATACACAGGTGTCAGAAGAACTTCCTTTTTTAAGTCACTGACATTCAACTTTTTTAAACAATCTCATGTTGACATCTTATTGAGGTGAATCTTCCTAATTACTGCTAATTGCCTATCAAGAAAAAAAACTCTTTTCATGAAGTGTAGTCGTCTGGTACAGATGAACCCAGCTCCAGTGTGCACATTAAAGACAAAGCATGACACTTAAAGTGCTACTTTGTTATAAGGTCATACTAAATATGGTTTGCAATTAACAAAGCAGTTTTTTTATGGGTCTGAAAATGCCAATCTGTCTTGATGTGTTCAAATTAGGTTCTGTCAGAGAAATATGGATATCCGCATATGGATAAGAGATATGCTACTCTCAATAATATTTACAAGGAGTTAAAGTAATTCAGTGCCCTTAGACTTTGTAACATAAGTTCTAGCTAATGTCCAATTAAATAATTATTTTGTAACTATGTTTAAATATTATTTCTCAAAATGAAAATCAACACTATTATTTCAAGTGTCAAATTATTCAAAACAGTTTACTAATACTTTTAATTCTGAAAGACCAAAAATACTCAAAATGTTTAACAAGTACTTTTAATTTATATGAATACTTTTTATATGCCTTTATAGCAAATTTTAACCTATGTGATATTAGCAAGGTAGTTTCTTTCAAAATAATCTGAATAACTAAACGAATGCATTTTAATTGAATTTGTTGACCACATCACTTAAACTTCTGTTCCCACAAGTATGGGGAAAATAATGGATAGTAAAAACATGTTATATGTGAAATTTAGAAAGTTAACTAATATAATTGACTTTCAAGTATTCATGGGAAAAATAAATATTTGTCTAGTCACAGAAAAAAAGAGTTTGACTGTTGGTTTGTTGTTATTTCAAATCTTCTGTTTAAGTTACGAGAAGAAAAGCTCTCTTGAAAACTAAATACCAGGTACTAAATAGTGGAACAGATAATGGGAACCAAAAGTATATCCAAAATAATTCATCATCATCACTACCAATATAATTTCTCAATGTTTATATGGTAATATTATGAGTTCAATCGTAGCCCTCCTAAACACTAGACTTACATATGACATCCTTACTAATGACTATGAGGTTGCAATGCATACCCATTCTGACTTCTTTCCTCAATAGGAAAGAAAGACGATGGTAGTGCTATTTGATATCCTAAAGGAGAAACTGTGCAATGTCTTTCTGAACTCCTCTTTTTTACTCTCCTTTTCCTGCTTAAACTCAGTTAATTCAACATAGAAATAGCTATTCCTCACATGTCCTATATACTATTTACCTCTTTAATTATATTCTTCCTCCACCCTCTTTGTCAATACTTTTTGGTACTGGAGTTGAGTGGCAGCAAGAAAAAAAGAATACACCCCAATTTAAGAGATGATTTAAGTGAATGTCTACTCAGAGAAGCAATTAAAAAAAAAAAAGCCAGATCAACAAAAATAATACTTGATGTTTCAGGGCGATGTTAACAGCATTATCTGTATCTAAGTAAAGAACGGCAGCCTCTGCCCTCATAACTGAGGATTGGTCAGGCCTGGGGAGCTCTCTCAGGTGGCAGCAGGAGAAGGAAGCATGAAGACACTGTACACACAGAGTTTGGAGCCTCTTCCACCAAAAGGATCTGGCTTTGCAGCATCAGAAAATGAAACTGAATTTGCTGAAGGTGAAAGTGAAGCCAAACAGGAAATTCTTAAAAACAAAGATTTGGCTGTTCAACATCCCCATTTCGATGGGCTTGGATGGACTAAATAAAGATACTATCACCATTTGTAAAACTGGAAATGTTTTTAAGCCTAAAAACCTCATTGAGGTAATGTGGAACTCTCATGAAGCCCGTGAAAAATTTCTTCATCCAGGAATTTTTTAGACAAGTGGATTTTTTGAGTGATATATGTCAAGGTGACAATGCATTACCAAATGGGTTAGATGTTAGCTTTGAAGTAACTGAATTAAGGAGATTAATGGGCAGTTAAAACACTATGGTTGGAAACAATGAAGGGAGTATGGTACTTGGCCTCAAACTCCCTAATCTCCTAAGTTATGCAGAAAAGGTGACTTTCCATTTTTCCCATGGAACAAAAGAAACTTCCCATGGCGTTTCTTCAAACCATGGCCCAGAAACTTCAAAAGAAATTTATCTGTAAACTTACATAAAGTTACTGAACAGTTCCTTTGGCGCTCACTTTGGGAGATGAACAGAAGATGATCAGCCAAGTAGTCTTCCCATATGAAAGACCAGCCACATCATCAATTGAAAAAGCACGTGGTGAGACCTGGACTGCCACTTAAGAACAGCATCATTTGCTGTTTGAAAGTAAGGCAGACATTCACTTAAATCATCTCTTTCACATGCCATGGTCATCGATTTTCAGAATTCTTTCATCTTACCAAGAAAATGTGTTTTGCTGAAAGTTAACCAGGAACTGACAGGCTACACTGCAAGGGATGTAAGCTTCATCAAAGAAGATTTTGAACTTCAGTTGAATAAACCACTCATATTTGATTCAGTTTTTTCAGCATTTCTCTGAGGTGGGATGTTGGCAACCATGGTGATAAACTGTGAGTCCTGCTGCTAGTTTTACCTTGGGGAACCAAAAAGTGTCCAGGGATTCAGCATGCACAGCACCGCAGCAGAGTGCAGGCGACCACCTAGGTGAAGCAGCACGCTAGGCCAGTGGCCTGCATCTGTATACCCCAACACGTTTAAAGCCAAGCCAATGCAGTTTGGGAGAACTTTTCCAAACACTTTTTCTCAACACAGGAAACCTCTGCAACCTCAACTATGGGGAGGGCCCCAAAGTGTATTCGTGAGCTGGCTGAATGCATCTGCCAGTTTTATGGCACCAGGATTGTCTTAAGGCTTGGCAAGATGGCTCTGTTGGAACTTAATTACTAAATTCCTGTGGGAGTGCAGACAGGCAACAGGATATGTGATAGCATCTAGTTTTGAACTGGTAAGGTTCCTGCAGCTGACACCCCAGCGGGAGAAGCTCTGGGACCCTGACGGCAGTGAGTCACCCACCTTGCAGTTTCTCTCAGAGTAAATGCAGATGAGAGATTCTTTGACTGCAGTCTATGTTAAATACCCCATTCACAAATTTTAACGACATACGCACGAAAAAAGGCCATAACTTTTCAAGTACAGTTATAATGATTGAGTTATCAGAAACAGAGACTATCAAATATCTGCGGAAGTCTCATGAAGATTGCTCATTCATCTCTGATTAAACTTGGTTTTCCTAAAAATCAGATTTCAATACTTTGATTGTTTTCCTGTCCTCGTGGTGTGCTATTACAATAGTATTACTTCTTATTTTATGGGTATTTTATTGCTCAAAAAGGCCTTTGTGGACTAGCCAGAGGAAATGAATATCCATGTATAGTATTAAATTGCTCATAATACTTAATTCCTACATAGGCTTCAAAAAGAGAAGCATCAATATTCCTTAGAATAATTTTTGACTTCTAAAAATTTATAATAGACCATGATATATTTCTGAAATTTATCTTTTATAAGATAAAGAATTTCTCAGTAAGCCTCTGAAAAGCATGAATATAGATGTTATTTAAATTACATTTGAATCAGTTCTTAGGAATACTACATTATCACATTAATCTAAATTAAATATTACCAACTTTGGGGGTTATAGAGTCAAAGGCTAAAAAGATCATCATTTGCAGCTCCAAATTCATATATTCAAGCTAGTGAAAGATATATGTTTCTTAAATATATCCTAAATATAAATAACATCTTAATACTTAAAAACTGAAATATTTTCATGATAGGGTCAATAGTTAACTGTATGTCTCTCATTGGTTGTACTGTATCTAAGCCTTGAAAATAAAGTACTTGGATGAAAGCCAGTCAAGGAATTTCAAAACCCTGCAACTCATTACAAATTTAACAGCAGCAGTACTAAGTATTCATATGATGTTGATCATTTATAAATATACCCTGCAAAAATTCTCAAGAGAAGTAATAATGTTTTTTTCTATTCCCTGTATAAATTTCATAAGATTCAAGAGAGTGAAAAATGGACATTTTCAGAAAGGACTTTTAAAAATCTTTGGATTTGATGAAATAAAAAGTTACTGATACCATTTAAAATGGGATTTTAAAAACTAAGGACTAACATATGTAAAAATTACCAAAAAAAGTCTTTCATAGTATAGAGTAGAAATTTCTTTTATATAGAAAAAAGACATTTGCAAAGCTTTGACCTATACTATATTAATTAAGGTATTTCTCACAGATTTCACTGAAAAGCTATTTTTTCCAACACACAAAATTCCACATAGGAACTTCTACTATCATCCTTCCCTTCATTTTCTATTCAGGATTGTTTTCTGTTGATCATATTCTTTCAAGTAAAAAGGCTTGACCTAACAAAGTAGGTCACTCAATAAATAAAGTCAAATAAATACCTGACTCTCAGGCAGTTATGCTACATCAAGGACAATGATTCATGTAGATCTTTAGTAAGAGGTTAAGTCTGGGTGTTCTTTCATTTTTACTAATCAACCCAGTTGATCTGCTTTTCTTCTAAATCAGTAGTTCTCAAATAGTACATACTATCCCGATGTGTATTTTGGAAATTTGTTGGGGCACTTTTGAGTGCCACAATGATTGGCAACTGAAGTGGGTGACAGCAAAGAATACCTAAGTACTGCAATGTATAAATCAGTCCTGACCAATAGAAACTACTCTGTATCCTGCATGACTCTGAAATTCCGGTCAATTATTCATGTAGGTGAAAATTAACAAATAATGAAATAAATCTAAATCCTAACTCAAAATGACATACAGACAAAGTATTTATATTCCTGTGGTTCTGCAAATTTAACTATCTTGTAAATTAGAGGAAGAGTAGAAGATGAGAATGAGTAGTTCTTTTCTTCTCTGAGGCAAAGCTATAAGAATGTAGGTTTACCACATGGCCAATACACACAGCCAAAGCTGCATGGAGAAAGCTGGTCTGGTCTGGAATGAAGAGATGTGAGATAGAAGCATTAAAAACATTAGGGTGTCTGTTTCCAATTTTCTGTACCTTTACCAAGTCTATAATCTACAGTTCATCCTTTGATTTTGTGGATTTTGTGTTTTTTTCTTATGTTAGTTTGAAATCTGTTTCTATCACTTGCTATCAAGATAGTCTTGTTAATACAGTCTTCTTAGTAAAGTCCAACAGTCTCTTCTCAGTTTTCTACTATCAGTTCCTCTATGGGATCTGACACTGTTGACCAAAGCCTCTCTTTTTCTTGTTAAAAACTTTCTCTCCCTTGTTTCTTTATTAAAGTACTCAATTTTTCCTCCACGTTCTCTGTACAGTTCTTTTGGTTTTCCTTCTCTGACTCCTCTTTGCCCATATAGCAGTTAACTCCCCCGAACTTAAGATCTTGCTGCAAAGATTTGTTCCACCTCCAGCATTCTTTCTCTGACCAATGACTTCACTAGATTTCCTTCTTCATTTTTAATGAAATATTTCAATATAAAGAAAAATACAATGAATGCCTTTGTATTAACCAGTCAACAAAGAATATATTACCAATACAGTTGAAGCTATGAACATCTCTCCTGACCCACCAGAAATAATCACCATCCTGAATAACTTTGTTGTTTATTTTTCCCTTACCTTTCTTTGTACTTTTAGAATATAGATACATATGGACTCCCCAAACATATAGCAATTTAAAAACACTATTTCACATTTTAACAATCTCTGAAATTGTAATACGACTTCCCTTCCTAGATACCTGCTATTATTTAAACACATTTTTCTGTTAAATTGCATATTCTGTTGATTGCTGGTGAATATGAGTCCTAATATCTCAGTATATTATTGATCCAGCAATCTTGCTGAAATCTCTTATTAATCATAGTAATTTGTCTTGAGATTCTGTGGAGACAAGCATAACATATGGGAACTAATGATGGTTTTGTTTCTTCATTTCTAATAGATTTAACTTTCACTGCTGTCACTTATATTAATGTGCTAGTTAGGTACTCAAGTACAACAGCAAAGACAAACAATGATAGCAGGCATAGAAGTATTCTTCCTGATTTCAAAAAGAATGCATCTAACTTCTATCATTAAGTATGATGGCTAGTTCAGATTTTTGGTACACACCTTTTAACAACTGTTTCAGGTTTCTGGTAAACATCTTTTAACAGAATAAAAAAGTTCCCTGCTAGTCCTAGTTTGCTAAGATAATTTTTATCATGAACAGATATTTAATTTTATCAAAAAATTTTTTTACCTTTTTTATTGTGGTATAAAACATACGAGATCTACTTTCTTAACCAATTTTCAAGTGTACAGTACATAAACTTCCCTCTTACAGCTGCTTATGCTTACAGCCCATAAATTCAGGTATGTTTTCATTTTCATTTGTCTCAAGGTATTTTTTAATTTTCTTTGTGACATCTTTAACCCATTGGTTGTTTAAGACTGTTTGGTGTAGCTGGGCGTGGTGGCTTATGCCTGTAATCCTAGCACTTTAAAAGGCCAAGACGAGTGAATCACTTGAGGTCAAGAGTTTGAGACCAGCCTGGCCAACACGGCGAAACCTCGTCTCTACAAAAATACAAAAAATTAGCCAGGCATGGTGGCTCGTGCCTGTAATCCCAGCTACTCAGGAGGCTGAGGCAGGAGAATCACTTGAACCCAGGAGGTGGAGGTTGCAGTGAGCTGAGATCATGCCACTGCACTCCAGCCTAGGTGACAGAGCGAGACTCCATCTCAAAAAAAAAAAAAAGAATGTTTTGGTTAATTTCTACACATTTGTGGATTTTACAGTTGTCCTTCTGCTACTGATCTTTAGTTTTATACCATTATGATCAGAAAAGATACTTTGTATTATTTCAACCTTCTTAAATTTAAGGTTTTTGGCCTAACATGTAGTCTATCCTGGAAAATGTTTCATGTGCACTTGTGAATAATATATATTCTGCTGTTGTTGGGTAGAGTATTCTCCACACATCCGTTAGGTTCAATTGGTCCACAGTTTTGTTCAAGTTCTCTGATTACCTATTAATCTTGTTCTATCAATTGTTGAAAGTGGAGTGCTTATGTCTCCTATTATTGTGTTGCTGCCTATTTCTCCCTTCAGCTCTGTCAAAATTTGCTTACGATACATACAGGAGTTCTGAGGTTTGGTGCATAAATATTTGTAACTGTTTTATCTTCTAGGTGAATAGGCCCTTCTTTCAGGTGAATGTCTATCTCTTCTAATAGTTTCTGATTTAATATCTGATATTGGTATAGTCACCCCTTCTCTCCTTTGCTTTCCCTTTGTATGGAATATAGTTTTCCATCCCTTCACTATAAGCCTGTGTCATTAAAACTACAGTGAATCTCATGGAGATAGGATATAGTTGGATTCTGTTTTTGTAATCCATTTGGCAACTCTCCATCTCTTGACTGGGGAATGTAATCCATTTATATTTAATTACGGATGGTGAAAAAATTTCCTATTGCCACTTTGCTGTTTTCTGTCTTATAGCTCTTTTGTCTCTCTTTTCCTCTGTTGCTATCTTCCATTGTATTTCATTGCTGTTTTTTTTTTTTGTTTTTTGTTTTTTTTGTAGTGACATGCTTTGATTCCTTACTCACTTTCTTTGTGTATCTTCTATAGGTATTTTCTTTGTGATCACCATGGAGCTTACATAACATATATTGTTTATAACAATCTTTTAAGCTGATAACAATGTAACTTCAATCACATACAAAATATTCATACTTTTACTTCTCCCTTCACATATAATTTGGTGAAACAAATTACATCTTTTTATATTATGTATTCATTATCATATTTTTAGTTATGTTTTTAATACCTTTTATTGTAATTTCTACATCAGAATAAAAAGTGATTACACACCACTATTTACCCTTACCAGTGACCTTTATACTTTCACATGCTTTTAAGTATTGCTATTTAGCATCTTTTTGTTTCAACTTGAATAACTCATTTAGTATTTCTTCTAAGAAAGGTCTAGCGGTGATGAAGTGCCTCTACTTTTGTTTGGGAAAGTCTCTTTCACTTTCATTTTTGAAGACAGTTTTGCCAGACATAATATTTTTGGTTGGCATGTTTTATCTTTTTAAGGTATACACTTCTTTATTTCTTAAGCACGTTTAAGTTGTGCAATTACCACAACAGACTAACTGTAGAGTACTTCTAAAGAAACTCATGCCCATTTACAGAAACTCCTTTCCCATCCCCGGCTCTAGTCAACCACTGAATCCACTTTCTGTCTATGGATTTTGCCTTTTCTGGACATTTTACATAAATAGAATCATATTATATATGGTCTTTTATTATTAGCTTCTCCCACTTGGCAATATGCTTTCAAGGTTCATCCATACTGTAACATATGTTAGCATTTTATTCCCTTTTATTAATGAATGATAATCCACTGTATGGATACACCCCAGTTTTTTCTCCATTTATAAGTTGATGGACCCATAGGCTGTTTCCCCTTCTGGGCTACTATGAATAGTGCTTCTATAAATGAATGTACAAGGTTATTTGGTAACTCTATGTTTCACTTTGCAAGGATCTGTCAAACCATTTCCCAAAATGCCTGTGCCATTTTACATTCCCATAGCATTGTATGAAGGTTACAATTTCTCTATATCCTTATTAACACTTGTTAATGTTTGTCAACTTACTAGTCTCAGTGATCCAGCTTTTGGATTTGTTGATCATGTCCGCTGCATTTTTACTTTCTACAGTATCAACTCTGCCCTTATTTTAATATTTCTTTCTATTTTCTTTGGGTGTCTTAGTTTGGGCTGCTATAATAAATTATCACAGACTGGGTGGCTTAAATAACAAACATTTCTTTATCATGATCTGGATGCTGGGAAGTCCAAGATCAAGTTGTGGGTAGAGCTGGTGTCTGGTGAGGCCATTTTCTTCCAAGTTGGCAGATGGCCATGTTCTCATCTATCTGCACATGGCAGAGAGCAGAGAGATCTACTGTTTCTTCCTTTTTTTTTTTTTTTTTTTTTTTTTGAGACGGAGTCTGGCTCTGTCACCCAGGCTGGAGTGCAGTGGCACGATCTCAGCTCACTGCAAGCTCCGCCTCCCAGGGTCAGGCCATTCTCCTGCCTCAGCCTCCCGAGTAGCTGGGACTACAGGCGCCCGCCACCACGCCCGGCTAATTTTTTGTATTTTTTAGTAGAGATGGGGTTTCACCGCATTAGCCAGGATGGTCTCAATCTCCTGACCTCATGATCTGCCCGTCTCAGCCTCGCAAAGTGCTGGGATTACAGGCGTGAGCCACCGCACCCGGCCTCTTCTTCTTTTTATAAAGGCATTAATCCCATCATGGGGGCCCCACCCTCAAGAACCAATGTAACCCTAATTAATTCTCAAAGGCTCCACTTTTGAAATGATCACATTGGGGGTTATGAATTATGGGGGAACATTTAGTCCACAACACTGGGTTTATTCAATTTCTCATTCTTAAATAAAATGTTTAGCTCTGTGATTTTTAGACTTCTAGTCTTACTACAAGTATTTAAGGACATAAATTTCCATCTGAGTACCACCTTAGCCACATTCTAAATGTTTCAATATGTGTTATTTTATTGTCATTCAATCTGAAGTATTTTTCATTTTCATTTTGTTTTCTTCTTTGACCCATTAGTTTTTAGAAATGCCTCTATAAATTCACATCAGATATTTTTAAGTTAACTTTTTAAAGTATGTTCTACTTCACTTCTGTTAGACAATATTATTCATATGATACAAATCCTTTGAAATTTGTGGAATGTTGTTTTGTGGCCTAATTATGTAAACATTTTTGATAAATACTTAGAGAAAGACTTTTTACTGCCCTGTTAATATATATCTTTAATGACTTTTTATCAGCATTACTTAACAGTACTGATATTATGAATAAATGAATTATTTATTTTGAGCCTAAGTTATTATGTGTTTATATTTTAGAGGCGCTCTGCTCACTTTTCCAGCAAAGCTCCTCAAAATAACTCTAAAATGTATGCATATTTAATTATATCCTCCAATTCCTCTCTTTCTGTTCCCATTCCTCAATTCCTCCCATGAACTCATTCTAATAAGCAGCAGTTGGCATAGAGAATGATAAAGTATATCATTCCCTTCTTGATATACTTTAATCATTTGGCCTCTAAGATACTCCTTTCTCTTGCTTTTCCCTTTCACTGGCTCTCCTTTCTGGTTGTTTCTCATCTGTCCAACTTCTAAATACTGGAGGGCCTAGAGCTCAGATCTTGGACCTTATCTCTTTTCTACCTATCTCCACACCCTTGGTGATTTCATTCACCTTCATTGTTAAATGCCATCTACATACTCATGGCTGCAAAATTTGTATGTCTAGGCCAGGCCTATCCCATAAATTTTAAACTCATATCCTGCTACATACGTGATATTTCCAGTTCACTAACAAATTACCACTTGGCTACAAACGATAAGCTGTTGTTGATTTTAGATCCTAAGGATTTAGTTTCTTTCTTTTTTTTTTTTTTGCAAGTTCTAGTATGCATTTGTGAGGCTCTTTTTAATATTTTATTCAACTTTCTTGGTATTTTCTCACCACAATATTTAGTATATTACATTGTCACAAATATAATTCTTCTATCATCAACTTTCTACTCCCTTTGTTAAAAACCTGAAAAATATCTTAAATACCTCTTTTTTCTTTACCTTCCCATATGCAGTTAGTCATCAAACTTTTTGTGTTATAACACTGCAAAGTCTCTTGTTTTTTAAAAAACTTCCTATTTCTATTAATATTGTGTAGATCTCTTCCTAATCATTCCTTGATATTTAAACAATAATTTATCTAGCTGCTTGCATTCAATCTCTAGTCTCTCCAGCCTTGGTCTCAGTCCTTATTCTACGTCACAATCACCTGAGAACTTTAAAAAAAGACCAAGGTACAGGGCCTAACTCTTAGATATTCAAATTTAATTGGTGTAGGGTGAGGTCTTGGTACAACTAGTTTTCAAAGTTCCCCAGGTGAGGATAATAAGTGGTCAGGGCTGAGAACCACAGGCAAACCAGATTATTCACTATTCTCAACAAACTGCTATGTCAGTTAGACGTCTTTTCAAGCTTTCTTTTCTTCTAATGACTTTGCTCAATGCACACAACTTCCAAAATTATACCAAACCTTAAGGTTAAGTCCAAATACCACTCCTTCAAAAGCCTTAATCAAGAATGACAACAATGAATGACTCTCTCTCTCCATATGCATTTAAACATCCATGGTATACATACACATGCACACATATACATATGTATCTCTATACCTCACAATTTCCTTTTGTTATTATACACATGTTCAACTCTGTTATTACAGGGGACAAGGATCATATTTAATTCATTGTTGAATATCCCATTATTATAGCACTTTACATGTGTTAGGTACATTAAACTAAATTGAATTGTAACAAACATACCTATCCATGTGCATATCAATATTCTAGTCATTTAAAACCAAACTCTAAAATATATGCATAATTAAATATTATATCAATTAAATAGTGATAAATATGCTATAATTTTTCACTTCCTGAAATATTGATACTGATGAGACATACCTACCTGAAAGTATGTTGATGTAAAAAATGAGGACACTACTAGAAATATAAAATTATGCTATATATTATAACACTGCTTTATTTTAAACAGAAAAGAAATTTCTAACTGATGCTATTCAGGTCACATATTCTCATATTAATATTTTCTTCAGTAAAATAAGAAATGAATCTGAAAAGAGTATAAGAAGTACAATTTTATAGTACACAGTGTTCTAAGTGGTAATAATAGTTTCCTACAAAGTCTAATATAGGACACAGACATTCTGTTAACAAATACCACTTGCTTCATCTAGAATAGAAGACAGGACATAGGAATAAGACAGTCACGTCCAATTCCACATGGATTCTCAGCTCTGATCCTGGGTTTTGCACAGTTTACCTTGCGAACATGATCCAAGTGACATTTTGCAAATTCCTGGATAAATGTTGCTACACTCTGCTAGGAGAGAGACAGGCTATGTCATGCACAGATCAATAACAGCACTGTGTTTCATCAGCCTCAAAATCAAAAGTGCTTCATCTGGCAAAAGCCATGGCCCTAGAGAATCTGACGTATATAAACTGAATACCCTACAAGGAATGTGTACTACACAAACCTATTGGGGTAAGGTAAAAGAAAACTCTGGAGATTAGCAATAAGGTACAAAAAAAGTAGTTTTCTACTTCATTATTACTAGAAGTGTGAACACAGATCACAAAAATGGAAATGAGGCTATTTAAAATTCTGCAATTCTTGACAGGAAAAAAATGGCCCCAGTACAGTGTAATATCTTTAATCTTTCAAATAAGAATTCTGTAAAGAAATATAAACCAAGGACAAATACAAGTTTGGATACAATAACAATCACATAACTCCAAATACATAAATTTTTAAAATGAAGATCCATGAAATAAGGCCCTTTTCATATTAAAGAGTTTGCTAAATGTCTCTTCAGATTTAGTAGTTTTCATACTCAATGTTTATATGCTACATCAACTAGAAAACTCAAGGCATTTGTTGAATGGGCTGTGCTCTGTTGTTTTTATTCCAAATTCTGACACTTGGCAAAAGTCTTTTACTTGAGGCTTGATTAAACTAATTTAAGATTATTTGGTTAATGTAATTGGACAACATATGAAGAAAACTTGAAAACTCAAATTCTAAAAAGGAAACTGCTTTAAGATTGCTATTGCCAAAAAAGTTTCTGAGGCAAAATGTGCTATTGCAGAATTTAGCTGGATCTGACTCAGATGGTAGGGGAATCAATAATTCATCAAGAAATCAGAAAAGACAATGATGTTTAATCATAAACTAAACAGCAGTATATGTTTATAACATTTTTTATGAATATTGAGAAAATATGTAATATTTATCAAATTATGGCGTGGGCACTATAGAAAACATACAAAATTAGGTAAAGCATATTCTTGCTTTTAAGTTGTTTATAATGTAAAAGGTAAATAAATATCACAAAAGGAGGCTAGACCACTACTTGGATAAGAATAAGGAAATATATTTATTTGTTTTTCTTGTATCCCCTAGCCTAGAGGCACAGCCACATTCTAATATAAAGATATGGAAATACCAGATGGGTGGACGAGGGCTAGGGAATTTGTTACCTTGACAGGTCAGATGGGAAGTGTGCCCACAAAAAAGGAGCTACCCTGGCCAGGCGCAGTGGCTCACACCTGTAATCCTAGCACTTTGGGAGGCCAAGACAGGTGGATCACCTGAGGTCAGGAGTTTGAGACCAGCCTGGCCAATGTGGTGAAATCCTGTCTCTACTAAAAAGACAAAAATGAGCCGGACGTGTTGGCATGCACCTGTAATCACAGTTACTCAGGAGGCTGAGGCAGGGGAATCCCTTGAATCCGGGCTGGGCAGAGGTTGCAGTGAGCTGAGATCGTGCCATTGCACTCCAACCTGGGCAACGAGAGTGTAACTCTGTCTCAAAGAAAGAAAGAAAAAAAAGAGCCACCCTTTAAGTACTCTCACTACCCTTCATAGTCTAAGGTCGAATTCCACTTCATATTTCAAAATGCTCCTCCTACCATCTTTTAATCATAGTCTTAACAGCCATTGTGACAGTGCATTATCTTAAAAGTTTAAAAGGTACCACTTTTGGAGGCGTAGTTATACCACTGGAATGCAAATGCAGTATAAAAACAAATTCATAAAAATAACACAAGTCCAGAAAGCATTATTGGAACAGTAAGGGCTTTGTAGAAACTATAAAGCAGATAAGACCAGAATGAGTGCCTCTCTTTCCAAAAATATCTCTTAGAAACAAACAACAACCAAAAAAAAAAAAAAAAAAAAAAAACCCCACTGATTATTCCTGGTAGAACTCTAGGCACTAAGCTCCAGAACTGAGGCAAAGTGGGGCAGAAATAAGCCCAGAGTAATTAATTATTCAGACAGTTTCTCCAGTCTCATCAGTCAGGAAGAAAAAATATTATCTCTGCAATATAGAATACATTCTTAATAACTTGTTTTTGGAGAAATCAAAATTTAAGTAATGGACTACTTTTAAAAGTCAACTTTTAATAACTAAAGACAAAAAAATATTGAAAGTAGCCAGACAGAAATAATGCATTACTTATAGGGATATGCTAATTTGAATGACAGTAGATTTCTTAACTGAAACTATGGAGGCCAAAAGAAAAGTGGCACAATTGTTTTTCAAAACAACACAACAACTTTTTTTTTTTTTGGTTAAAGAACTGTTGTCTGCAAATTCTATATCCTTCAGGAATGAAGAGAGACTTCATAGACAATCTATTAAGTGTGCTATATCACTATACTTAAAAAAATACATACCTTAATTAAAAATACTTAATTGTTAGCAAATACTATAGAACACTCTATTCAACAGCAGCTGAAATCGTAATTTTGTTCAAGTTCCCATGAAATATTCAACAAGATAGACCATATCTAGACCATAAAACCAACCTCAACAAATTTGGAAATATACATAGACTAGCCTCTGGTCATAATGGAATAAAACAAAAATTTGATAACAAAAAAGGAATAGGAAAATCTGTAAACACTCATAAATTAAACAATATATTTTTAAATAATACACACATCAAAGAGGCAGATTCAGAGAAAATTTAAAAAGCAATAATGTAATGAAATATAAAATATAGTATATCAAAAGAATACGGGATGCAGCTAAAGCAGTGATAGAAGGGAAATTTATAGCACTAAACAGTTATATCAGAAAAGAGAATTCTAAGATCTTATAGCAAGCAGTTAGAAAAAGAGCAAAATAAACCCAAAGCAAGCAAAAAAAAAAGGAACTAATAAAGATAAAACAAGAAATAAATAAAACTGACAACAGAAAAACAAAGCAAATCAATGAAACAAAAAGCTGGCTCTTGAAAAATCAATAAAATTGTTGTCTCTAGCAAGAGTAAGAAAAATAAAAAGAGAGAAGACACAAATCCTCTTACCAGAAATGAAACAGGGAATATCACTACAGATCGTGCAGTTAGATAATCTAATAAGAGAACAGAATCATTAAGTAGAGTTTACCTCCAGAATATAAGAATAGATCAGCATAAGGAAACCTATTAATGTAATTCACTATATCAACAGAGTAAATTGGGGGAAAACTCTTATTATCATCTCCATAAATTTCAAAAAGTTATTTAACTAAACAATTTTTCTTAATTAAAAACTCTTACTGGCTGGGCATGGTAGTTCATGCCTATAACCCCAGAACTTTGGGAGGCCAAGGTGAGAGGACTGCTTGAGGTCATGTGTTCAAGACAAGCCTGAGCAACAAAGCGAGATCCCATCTCTACAAAACATTTTTTTAAATAGTTGGGCATGGTGACACACACTCAGCAGTTTGAGGTTACAGTGAGCCATGATCACGTCACTGCACTCTAGCCTGGGCAACAGAGCAAGACCCTGTCTCAACAACAACAACAAAAAAAACAAAAAAAAGAAACAAACAAAACCACCGCAAACTTTTAGAAAGCTAAAAATAGGGCTGGGCATGATGGCTCACGCCTGTAATCCCAGCACTTTGGGAGGCTGAGGTGGGTGGATCACATGAGGTCAGGAGTTCGAGACCAGCCTGGCCAACATGGTGAACCCCTGTCTCTACTAAAAAATACAAAAATTAGCCAGACATGGTGGCAGGTGCCTGTAATCCCAGCTACTCAGGGGGCTGAGGCAGGAGAATCGCTTGAACCTGGGAGGCAGAGGTTGCAGTGAGCCAAGATTGTGCCATTGCACTCCAGCTTGGAAAACAGAGCAGCGAGACTCCATCTCAAAAAAAAAGAAAGCTAAAAATAAAAGAAAACTTTCTTAACTTGATATGTTATCTATCAAAATGTACAGTAAGCATCATACTTAAAGCTTAACCTTAAAGACAGTTATAAGTCAAGCTATTTATCACTTTTTTTACTCTTTAATTTTATTATATCTCAGATCACTTTTACTCTAATCAAAGAGTTTCCTTTAAAGAGGAATTTAGTGGAGAATAATGTTAGATTTGGAGGTTAGACATTTTTTTTCTGATCCTAATCTTTTTTTTTCTTTTTTTGGAGACAGAGTCTTGCTCTGTCACCCAAGCTGCAGCGCAGTGGCCTGATCTCAGCTCACTCACTGCAACCTCTGCCTCCCGGGCTCAAGCGATTCTCCTGCCTCAGCCTCCTGAGTAACTAGGATTACAGGCACACGCCATCATGCCCAGCTAATTGTTTGTATTTTTAGTAGACACAGGGTTTCACTATGTTGGCCAGGCTGGTCTCAAACTCATGACCTCAGGTGATCTGCCCACCTCGGCCTCCCAAAGTGCTGAGATTACAGGCATGAGCCACCACACTTGGGCAGATCCTCATCTTAAGAAATATTTTAACAGAGAATAGAATTTATACTGATGCATTTTATTTCAGCACACACTGAAGATCTATTCCACTGTCTTACAGTTTCTACTATTGCTTTTGAGAAGTCAGTTGCCATTCTAACATCTCTTGAAAAAACAATTTTCACCATTTAATCTCCTATCCTTCAGGAGTCCTAATTAATGATAGACCCTCTTTTTACCTTCATAACTCATATATCTTCTGTGTTTTTCATTTGTCTCTATGCCATATTCTGAATAAATTATTCTATCTATCATCTAGTCAAGTAATTCCCTCATCCAGTTAACTAATTCTGAAGCTCTCTCCCTGTATGTAATTATAGTCAGTGAACTTTTAATTTTACTTATTGTATGATTTCACTTCTAAACACTCTCTATGGTTTTCAAATATCAGGCCACTTGTAATTTCTTGTGCATTACAAATATTTTTTAGCATGTTGGCTGATAATTTAAGCTGTCATTCATTCATTCCATTGAAGGTTTTTTGTTTTTTGTTTTTTTGGTGCCTTGATAAATTTTACTTTTTGTCTTTAGTGGTCTGCTATTTCCCCCAATTTCTCCAGGTTTGGATTTACTTCATTTCATTCATGTTTCAAAGTACTGGGTCTCTCACATTGATAAAAGATCATCATAAGGATGAAAATAAATTTACCTTAAAACTAATGATTTAATATGGAAAACAAAAAGGCAGCAATTCTACTATTTACACAGAATGTAGAGGAATACTTTTGCAGAAGAGTTATCAGTATCCCTAAGCATGCAGAGAAGTGCTTCAATAAGATGCTTCCTAGTTTTCCTATGAAATACATTTGTTTGATCTCTTATCTTTTTACAGATAAGGAATTAATCACTTAGAAAACATGTTGCTTCCTTCAGGTGTTACACCTAGTAAGTGATATAGCTGGGTACAGATCTTAATCTTCTACACATTAAACAATGTTCCTAGGACTGTTAATTAATAGCTCACTGAAGTCTCAGGAATGGGTAAATAAATCAAAATGGATTAAAGACTTTAATACGAAGCCCACAACTGTGAAACTATTAGGAAGAAACATTGAGAAAAAACACTTCAAGGCATTGGTTTGGGCCAATATTTTGTGAGTAAGATCTCAAAAGCACAGGTAACAAAAGCAAAAATAGACAAATGGGATTATATCAAGCCAAAATGCTTCTGCACAGCAATGGAAACAATCAACAGAGACAACCTAAATAATGAGAAAAAAAACTTGCAAAGTTGTCTGTAAAGGGATTAATAACAATAATATACAAAGAACTCAAAACAACAGCAAAAAAAAAAATCCAATTAAAAATGGACAAAAGATTTGAACAGACATTTCTCTTAAAAAAAGACATAAATGGCCAAAAGGTATAAGAAAAAATGCTCAATGTCATTAATCATCAGTGATATGCAAATCAAAACCACAATGAGGTACCATCTCACTCCAGTCAAAATGGCTATTATCAAAAAGACAAAAATTAACAGATGCTGGTGAGGAAGTAGAGAAAAGGGAATTTTCACACACTATTGATAGGAATGCAAATTAGTACAGCCACTATGGAAAACAGTATGGAGTTTCTGCAAAAAAACTAGAAACAGAACTACCATATGATCCAAGAATCCCATTACTGGGTATACAGCTAAAGAAAATGATATTAGTATGTCAAAGAAATATCTCTTTTCCCATGTTTACTGCAACATTATTCATAACAGTCAAGATACGGAATCAATCTATTTATCCAACAACAGATGAATGGATAAAGAAAATGTGATATATATACACAATGGAATACTATTTAGCCATGAAAAGGCAATAAAATCCTGTCATTTCCAGCAAGATGGGAGTAACTGAAGGACATTATGATAAATAAAATAAGCCAGGCACAGAAATACAAATATCACACATTCTCACTCACATGCAGGTGCTAAATAAAATTGATCACATGAAGGTAGTAAGTACAATGGTGGTTACCAGAGGCTACAAAGGGTGGCAGGAGTCGGGGTGAAGAGAAGTTGGTTAATGTGTACAAAAATACAGTTAGGTAGAAGGAATAAGTTCTAGTGTTCAATAGTATAGTAGGGCAACTACAGTTAGCAATAATTTATTGTATGCTTCAAAATAGCTATAAGAGAAGATCTGGAATATTCTCAACACAAAGAAATAAATTTTTGAGATAATGGATATTACAATTACCCACACAATGCATACAATTCACATTGTATGCATGTAAGAAAATATCACATGTACCCTATAAATATGAACAACTATTATGTATCAATAATTATAAAATGGGTAAATAAAGGGTGTGACAGAATACTAGAGAGTTTTCAAATAGTATGATTTAAAAGATAGGTAATTTTGGTAATATTAGTGATATTAATTACTAATGGGTGACAATTGAAAAGAGTAGTTTATTATGGGAAATCTTAAGTCAGCTATAATAACACAGACTGGAATAGGAATATGATTCTCAGAAACAGTCTAGGGAGAATTTTAGGAGATGTATAAAATCACACACCTGATGAGAAGAGATCATTTATTTTATATTAGGTATATTTAAAAGTTATAGAATCCGACTAGAAAATAAAGATTAAATATACAAGTACGGATGTCAATAACTTCATACTTTCAGATAGATGAACAATCAATTCAAACACGATATGGTCAGTTTTCAGAATACGTGTTCACAGTGTTTAGCTATGGAAATCACAGAAGCCATATTCTGAAGTTGAAGTTTTTTGCCAAATATTAAATGTCCATTCAAATGAAACTAGTAAGAGCATTAAAATTCTTTTGCTTGGCTAACCATAACTATATATGAATCTAAAATTTTGGGGTCAAATTATTATATATATATATATATATATATATTTTTTTTTTTTTTTTTTTTTTTTTTTTTTGAGACGGAGTCTCGCTCTGTCCCCGGGCTGGAGTGCAGTGGCCGGATCTCAGCTCACTGCAAGCTCCGCCTCCCGGGTTCACACCATTCTCCTGCCTCAGCCTCCCGAGTAGCTGGGACTACAGGCGCCCGCCACGTCGCCTGGCTAGCTTTTTGTATTTTTTAGTAGAGACGGGGTTTCACCGTGTTAGCCAGGATGGTCTCGATCTCCTGACCTAGTGATCCGCCCGTCTCGGCCTCCCAAAGTGCTGGGATTACAGGCTTGAGCCACCGCGCCCGGCCTCAAATTATTATATTTTTAATATAATTTTGAAAAAATTCTATAAGTGGTAAAATGTAAAATATGTCGGTATTTTTATTTTCTTAAAAATCTGTGCAGGATGATTAGAGATAGATGACTCTATAGTCAGAACACAAGGTTCAAGTTTTAGACTTACCACTTACTAGCCACGACCCATGGATAAGTCATTTACTCATGCAGTCTCTTTTCTTTCTATATAAAAATAGGATAATAATTCTTATCCAATTAACTCATGGATATTCTGTATTTCTCAAATTGTGAAAGTATGTGAAATGCTTTGCAAATTTAAAGTGTCACAAAAATGTCATGATATTTCTAAGTGCCCTAAATTTAATTTGATATGAAATATAAATACATACTCAAATACTTTATTTATACATTCCAGCATATGATATCCCTTGTTCTGAAGATGATTAATTGAAGAATGTTCCCATGTGTACTTTAAGCAACAATCACAGCTGTAGCGAACATAGACATATAACTGTTGCCACAGTCTACAATAGCTTCCGTTAACAATTCTTGAAACTATCATAGGGAACTTCCGTTATAGCTAAGAAGTCTCCAGGAACTTCTGTTATAGCTGAGAAGTCTTATGTATTAGCATTGTTGAGAAAAGACAAGCTCAGATAAATAAGGTATTGCTACTATGAATCTGCTTATGTATATTTTTATTGACTACTTCCACAGTTGGCTCAGATAATAACTTTTAAGCAGATTTGTTTTTAATTATTACTATAAAGTGGTATTTTTACTTAAAACATGTATATAAATATACAAAGCCAAATATGTGATATCTGATGATATTTCTAGAGCATTTCTGTATTTTCAAAGGTTCTATAAAAATAACTCATGATAATAGACACTAACTGCCTCAAATCTTTCAAGGAATGAGCTGGAATAAATTAACAAATGAATATGTTTTTTTAAAAAAGTAAATAACAAAGATCATTCAATGATTAAAGTTTTTAATCATTTAATATATATGCTATTCTGATTTTAGAACACTAAAATAACTTTCCTTCCTATGTGTGTATTATTGTGACCTTGAGAATGCATTTATTTGAAACCTTGCATAGCAAAGAAGGCATAATACAGTCAGAACACCGGAATTTGAGCAAAAGATCTAAAACATACTACTGAAATAAACATGGACAAGTTAACTAAACTCTCTAGATTTCAACTGAAATATTTTTGAATGAGAATAATTACATCACAGGTTATGAAGATCAAATAAGAAAAATACCCAGTTTGCAAAAGCTTCCACTGTGCAAATACAACCTAATCTTATTACTGAAAAATAAAATCAGCTTTTTCAAAAAATAAATACAACAAATCAAAATAAACTTTTGAGAAGGCATCAGTAGCTGAGTCATTCAGTAGGCATACGAACTTGTATAGTTAATTTCTGTAACATGGAGATAAAAACAGTATCTCATCTCACAGGGATGTTGTGAAAATTAAATGAATGAATGCACATAAAGTGCTTAGAAGATGCCCTGTATGTAGTAAGCACTAAGCACATAAAGGTTAGCTATTCTCACTATTATTATTATCATAATCTGTCTAGAGTAACTTTTCCCCATTAATATTTATTATCCTTCTTCTGTACTGCAGGGCAGTGTACTCATGAGGTTGAAAAGTGCAAGAGGACTCCTAATAAACCTGAAAGTGATTCTGCTAATTTTGTTATACTACCTCTCATGCTTTGGGCCTTGCTGCCAATGTTACCTTCTCAGAAATGCCATTCCTTGACCAAGGTTGATCTAAAGCCAACCTTTCTCTCCTTTATCCTTAATTACAATGCACTCTCTGTAATCTTTAATTATTTTACTTATTCTGTTGCATGGTTATTATATTCTGTCTCTTACGACAAATAAGCTCCATGAGAGTAAAACCATACCTGTGTCTAGTTCACTGTTGTGTTCCCATTATCCTTCATGGACCCTAGCACACAGAAGATACCCAATCAATGTTTGATGAATGAAATAATGATCTTAAGGGGTTACTATGCAGCCAAATTTGGAAATCTGAGACAAGAGGAAAGATGACTACTATGGTACAGATGTGATATTTCCACCATTGAGAGCCCCAACACTGGCTTACTCCAACTAAGGGCAATAATATTCTCGATGATCAATCCTTAAATGTTGGTAGTTTTAATTGCATTAGCCTCCAAATACACAGAATCATGAAGTAAAGAAAATACTAAGTGGGAAAAGGAATTGGAATAGTATTGAACTGTTATGCCTATATGTATTATATATATGTATTATTATATATATGCCTATATGTATTTATATATGTATTAGTATGATTTGTCTTTGTTCTTCTAGTAATTAACTTAGAAAAAAAATTAACTTAGAAAAAAAAAGAAGACAGCCACTGAAAGTTCATGTGAGATTTATAGGCTATAATACACCCACTGTACTCTTTACTCATGAAATTTTAAATATTTTGTTCAATCTGTGATATCATATTTGATAGGAAATACAGTTAAAATTTTTAAAACTATCTAAAGATTGGCAGTCTGGAAGACAATATAACCTGAAAACCCTCTGTATCACATAGAAAATATACGATATCAAGTATTCTTTTTGAAGTATTGCTGAATAATCTAAAAAAAAAAAAAGTGACTCGAGGGCTGGGATTATAGTCACCTATGGAGAGCAGCCAGCAGCAGAGCAGGGAGCATGTGACTGGATGTTTGGTAGCACCTGCTGCATGGAAATCACCAGGGCCAGCAACTTCAGGAATTGTGGGAGCAGGAGCTGAAACTTTGACCTTGGGCTTGGAGAGGCCAAATTTGAGAATCCTCTGGAGTGCTGCAACTCCAGTTCAAGGGTAGACTAAAAAATATTGCTAGGTTAGAAAGGTAATAAAGAAATACGTCTCTGATTGGGACCAGGACAGAGTACAAAAATTTTCAGCTATCTCTACTGGTAATGTTTATGTCTGTGACTTTACCTCTTGTGGATTGAAATCTGAATTTTTCAGCGTAGGTCAGGAATCTTACTACCCTGAGAATAAATATTAAGTAGTGGTGGGTAGCAAAAGCAAACAGAAAACAGTCTGGATGAATGCTCCCCAAAGACAAGGTTCAAGGAATTATCACAGAGAAAAACACATCCACTAAAGCTGAGCTGCAAATCAAAATTGTAAACACATGTAGAAACATCCCATCCCGGCTGAGAGTAAGCAGAAAAAATAAATAGGAAGATTAGAACCTCAAGAACATGTGACTTGAAAGAATATATAAGCTTGTTTAAAATGATTAAAGATATAAAAGAAGAAATTAATGTCCAAGAAAAGAACAAGAGTTCATGAAAAAAAAATTCTAATCACTCAAATAAAATTATTACATATATAAAATGTATATATATTATATACATGTATACATGGATATAAATATAACATGACAAAAATTTTGAACTTTAGCTCCTTCAGATAACAATATGTAAGATGTAGGAAGAATATCAAAATAAGACAGAAACAGTAAATAGTTTTAGATTAATGGAGATTAGTCTACTTTTTACACTTTTAAAAATTCTATTTCTCACTACAATTTGGAAGTTATATAGTTTCTTTCTCTTTAAAACCAATGTGGAGGTAGCCCTAATCCCTGAGTCTTTGCACTCTGGGCCCATGATGGGAGTGGCAATATGGCAATATGTGAATTGCTTTTGGGGTCCTTCTCTTTTCTTGAAGGATTGTGCAGGTTTATAGTTAAATAGATCTATTGGCCCATCCTGAAAATCCAGGAAGTTTGACAGCTTTCCTTCATTGTCTATTTCTCCATTTCCTTTAGACCCAGCTGGTTGCTCCTGGCATAATCCAATCTCTGTTCCTGATTTCTGTTGAGAAGGATTAGGTCCCTGGTTCACATTCACACAAATCTCCTCATCAAATGATTGTACAGCCACACTCTTAATGTTCTCTTCAAAACAACCTTTCTCATTATTTGCACTATCAGTAGGCTGAAAAATGTCCATATCTTCCAAGTTGTGGTATACTTATGCTTAACAATTTCTATTCAATTTATCTCTCTCCTTTACATTTAACCAAGCAATCGGGAGAAATCAAGGCATTCCTGTAATGCTTGCTTAGAAATTTCAACCAATTTCATCACTCACAAGTTGTATCTTCTACAAAACACTAGAACACAATTCAGCCAATCCAAGGTTTTTTTAAAAACAAATATTTTATCATAAGGATTGCTTTTCCTCTAGTTTCCAGTAGCGTGTTCCTCATTTCCATATGAGACCTCACTAGAATCACCCTTAACATACGTATTTCCAGTAAGCACCTCAAAAATCTTCTAGCTATTACCCAATTCCAAATCCACTTCCACATTTGATGTGTTACTGCAGCACCTCATTCTTGGCACCAAAATCTATATTAGTTTGCTCAGGCTGTCAAAACAAACCACCAGACTGGGTGGCTAAAAGAACAGAAATTTACTTTCTCACAGTTCTAGAGGGCTAGCCATCTAAGACCAGGGTGTCACCATAGTCAGGTTCTAGCGGCAGATCACTTCCTGGCTTGCAGATGCCAGGTGTCTTGTTGTGTCCTATTATGGAAGAGAGAGTGGAATCTGGTGTCTCTTATTATTATTATTAGGACACTAATCACATGATGAGGGCCCACATGACCTCCTTTAAATCTAACTACTTCCCAAAGGCCCCGTCTCCCAACACCATCATACCAGGAGTTAGGGTTTCAACATATGAATTTTGGAGGAACACAATTCAGTCGGTAGCAATAATACAACTCTTGAAATCAATTTTGTTATTTAAACAAATACTGAGAGATAATCAATAAAATAACTCATCCATTCATATATAAATGAATGATAAAGATTATTCTGTTTTCTCTAGAGACATTATTTCAGGAGAGAGCTTTTTAGAACATATGCTATACAGAATGTATAACTCCACAAAAATTTCATGTGACATCTGTCTTAGTTTGTTGTCTATTTCTATAACAGAATACCACAAACTAGCCAATTTGTAAGAATAGAGTTTTATTTAGCTCATGGTTTGGGAGGTTAGGAAGTCTAAGAGCATGGTTACAGCATCTGGTGAAGGCCTTATTGCCAGGTCATGAGATGGCAGAGTGCATTACTTGGTAAAAGAGCAAGAGTGTGCCAGTCAGCTCAGGTTTCTCTTCCTCCATTATAAAGCTACCAGTTCCATCATGGGGACCCTGCTGATGACCTTTTGTAATCCTAATTACCCTACCTCTAATCAACATAAGAATTTAGGGATTAAGTTTCCAACACATAAAACTTGGAGGACATATTCAAACCATAGCAAAATCTGTCAGCTGAAGTTTTATACATAGTTAGTGCCTAATATAAAACATTCAACAGACTTTCTAAAAAGTGTGCTATGGATAATGGCCACATTTTCTTTGATAATATGGATTCTGGTAGTTTGTCTCTGTGAGCTAATACTGTTTTAATCTTTAGGATGACACACATGTTACTAGAAAGAGGTATCCACAGCCAAAATACACTTAAGTAATATTATTGGAACAAAAAAGAGAGCATTTACATCTTATTAGCCTTAAAATTTGGGACTCATTTTCATATGTTTCAATTAAATTATGAGTAACACCTTTAAGTCAAAAATCTGATTATTCAAACTGGAAGAGTAAGTCAATATAGTCTGCCTTACCCTATTTCTATCCCTTAATGTGTACTTTTGCAATACAGATTTTAATATGTAAGGAGAAAAAATACATTGTTTTAATCAGAAGAACCCAGTTCTGGCACGATTCACTACCTGCTGACTAAAGAGTCCTTGGACCTCAAATAAACATCGGTGGTAGCCAGGCACTAGTTGCCACAGGTCTTGGGCAATAACCAATGTGTTGCTAGCTTCAGGGGTGACCTAGCACAGCCTCAGCAGTGGTGGACATCGAAGCGACTGAGTCACTTCTCTCTTAACTCCAGGCAGCCCAGCATGGAAGGAGAGACTCCTTTTGTTTGGGGCAAAGTGAGGGAAGAGAATGAGAGTCTCTGTCTGGCAATCCAGGGAATTCTCCTGGATCTTACCTAAGCCCACCAAGGCAGTACAAGTCTGCAAGAATCACAGTGTTACTGGGATTAGGGTATCCCCTAGTGGAGATGCGGCTGCAGTGACCCAAGACTTAGGTCACAACACTCAATTCCTTTGAATATCTAGAAAGCCTTCTCAAGAAGGAAGAGTACAAAAAAGCCCAGAATCCAAAGATTAGGATAAATGCTTAACACTTTCATGCCCAGACACCAGCAAATATCCACAAGCATCGAAAACACTCGGGAAAACATGACCTCAATAAATGAACTAAATAAAGCACTCGTAGCTAATACCAGGGTGACAGAGAGATATGTGACCTTTCAGACAGAGAATTCAAAATTGCTGTTTTGGGGAAGCTCAATGAACCAAGAAAACACAGAAAAAAATCAGAATCTTATCAGAGATATTTAACAAAAAGATTGAAATAATTTTTAAAAACCAATCAGATATTTTGGAGCTGAACAATTCAACTGACAAACTGAAAAATGCATCAGAGTCTCTCAACAGCAGACTTGATCAAGGAGAAGAAAGAGTAGTAAGCTTAAGGATGGGCTAGTTAAAACTACACAGGGGAGAATAAAAGAAAAAAAAGAATAAAACTTGCCTATAGGATCTAGAAAATAGCCCCCAAAAGAGCAAATGTAAGAGTTACTGCCTTAAAAAGAGGGACAGGGAGAAATCAGTATAGAAAGTTTACTCAAAGAAATAATAACAGAGAACTTTTCTAATCTAGAGAAAGATACTAATATTAGGTATCAGAAGGTCATAGATAACCTAGGTATCAGAGGGTCATAGAATTAAACCAAATAAGAGATTTAACCCAAAGAAGACTACCTCGAGGCATTTAATAATCAAAATCCCAAAGGTCAGGGATAAAGAAAGGATCCTAAGAGCAGAAAAAGAAAATAAATAACATATAAAAGAGCTCTAATACAGCAGACTTCTCAGTGGAAACCTTACAGGCCAGGAGAGAGTGACATGACATATTCAAAATGCTAAAGAAAAAAACATTTATCCTACAGCAAAAATATCCTTAAAACACTAAGATGAAATAAAGACTTTTCCAGACAAACAAAAGCTGAGAATTTTGCCAACACTAGACCTGTCCTACAAGAAATGCTAAAGGGAGTTCTATAACTTGAAAGAAAACGATGTAGATAAGCAGTAAGAAATCATCTGAGGGTAAAAAACAAAAACTCACTGGTAATAGTATGTACATACACAAATACAGAATAACAGTGTAATTGTGATGTGTAAACAAAAAAAGATATAAATAGAAACAACAAAAACTTTAAAAGTGGGGGATTGGATCAAGTTAAAATGGAGAGTGTATATTAGGTTTCTCTTTGCTTGTCTATTGTTTTTATAATCAGAGTTTAGTTGTCATCAGTTTAAAATAATTGGTTATAAAGCATTATTTGCAAACTTCATGGTAACCTGAAATCATAAAACCTACAACAGATATACACACACACACCACGCATGAAATTAAAAACTACTACCAGAAAAATCACTTTTACACAAAGAAAAATAGGAAGGATGAAAGACAGAGAGGACCACAAAACAACCAGAAAATAAATAACAAAATGGCAGTAGCAAGTACTTGTCTATGAATAATAATACTGAATGCAAATGGACTAAATTCTCCAACCAAAAGATGCACAGTAGCTGAATGGATTAAAAAACAAGACCCAATGATACACTACCTACAAGAAACTCATTTCACCTATAAAGATGCACACACAACTGAAAATAAAGGGACGGAAAAAGATATTCCATGAAGTGGAAACCAAAAAAGAACATGAGTAGCTATACTTCTATCACATTTTTAAAATTTGAGACAAAAAATATAAAAAGAGAAAGAGAAGGTCATTATATATTGATAAAGGGGCCAATTTAGCAAGAGGATATAACAATTATAAATACCTAAATATCCAGCGTCAGAGTACTCAGATATATAAAGCAAATACTGTTAGCACTAAAGAGAAAGTCAGACTTCAGTATGACAATACAATAATAGCTGGAGATCTCAATACCCTACCTTCAGCAATGGACAGATCATCCAGATAGAAAATCAACAAAGAAACATCAGACTTAATCTATATTATAAACCAAATGGACCTAATAGATATTTACAGAACACTTCATCAAACAGCTGCAGAATACACATTCTCTCCCTAGCATATATATGAGTCTCAAGAATACACCATATGTTAGGCCATAAAACAAATCTTAAAAATTTCAAAAAAGTTGAAATTGTATCAAGTGTTTTCTCTGATCACAAAGGAATTAAAGTAGAAATCAATAACAAGAGGAACTTTGGAAACTATAGAAACACATGGAAATTACACAGTATGTTCCTGAACGACAAGTGAAGAAATTAAGAAACAAGAAATTAAGAGGAAAATTTAATAATTTCTTGAAACAAATAATCGAAGCACAACATACCAAGACCTATGGAACACAACAAAAGCAATACTAAGAGGGAAGTTTATACCTAAAAGTGCTTACATCAAAAAAGAAGAAAAATTTCAGATAAACAACCTAATGATGCATCTTGAAGAACTAGAAAAGCTAGAGCAAACCAAACCCAAAATTAGTAGATGAAAAGAAATAGTAAAGATCAGAGCAGAAATAAATGAAATTAAAATGAATAAAATATGAAAAAAATCAATAAAACAAAAAGTTGGTTTCTCAAAAAGTAAAACAAAATATACAAACCTTTAACCATACCAAGAAAAAGAGAAGACAAATAAAACCAGAGGTGAAAAAGCAGATATTATAACAGATACTGCATAAATTTAAAGCATTGTTAGTGGCTACTATCACCAACTATATGCCAATAAACTGGAAAATCTAGAACAAATAGACAAATTCCTAGACATATACAATCTACCAAGATTGAACCATGAAGAAATCCAAAACCTGAACAGACCAATAGCAAGTAACAAGAACGAAGCCCTAATAAAAAGTCTCCCAGTAAAGAAAAGTCCAGGACCCAATGGCTACACTTTGGGAGGCTGATGTGGGTGGATCACGTGAGGTCAGGAGATCGAGACCACCCTAGCCAACATGGTGAAACCTCGACTCTACTGAAAACACAAAAGTTAGCCAGGCATGGTGTTGCTTGCCTATAGTCCCTGCTACTTGGGAGGCTGAGCCAAAAAGAATTGCTTGAAGCCGGGAGGTGGAGGTTGCAGTGAGCCGAGATTGTGCCACTGCACTCCAGCCTAGGTGACAGACTGAGACTCCGTCTCAAAAACAAACAAACAAACGAACAAAAACTATACTGCAATAAAAATAATGCTGTATATTATTTATCAATGTACATATGTGTGTAGCAATTTTTTTAAATTATTGGAAAATTAGCATGAACACCTGAAAGTGTCTCCAGAGATGAGTAGAAGAGGATGGGGCTGTAGATAATGATTAAATAAAAATTTAGCTTTATTTATCACATTTTCTATCTTTAAAATCTTTAAATTTTAAAATCTTTAAAATATACAGTGGAAGAATATATGTTAATTTCTAAAGGGTATAGGGTATTTCTTATATGTGTTTTCTGTATCTCCTAACTTTGCAAAAATCCTTTATAGAAAACAAAGTTAATTTCTCATGTTTGAATGCCTAGTCTGAGAAAATATCATTCTTTTCCTTCTTTTTGTCTAAATTAGTGTATGACCTGCAAAACATAAATAAATCTATAAAATTAAACATTGTATGTGTATAACATTTTCCTCATATTAAAAGGGAGCTCTGAAGAATGGGGCTAGCATGTTTTTTACTCATATCTTTACTTGTGGCAACAGATATATATTTTGAACAAATGCAAAAGACTTATACTTAATTTTTCTTGAAAATAGCTGATGGCTATTTATATATTCCATCTATAGAATAATGCTTAGTATAGGGCTATAGTGCATTTCAAAATAGGTTTAAAATATTTTACTTTGATATTTACAGTACCTGCTTTTGGGAATCACAAATCTTTGTCATTTACCTAGTATACTATTTAGCTCATAGTTGTAAAATACTATCTATATGTCATACATATCTTTAGAGTAGGCAAAATGTAAAAAAAAAAAAAAAGAATACAGTTAAAGTGATGACAGCTCAATCTAAACATGTAAAAAATCTATAATCTTGGTTAAAATTTTCTTCCAAAACTTCAGCGGTTTGGCCTATACAGTTCATATTTCTTTTTCTAAGCTTTGTTGAGGAAATTCTATAATGGTTTAAAACACAATGCAATGAAACTGATAGGGAAAAAAATGCCAAAGAATACTTTGTGTTCCTCTTTTCAACCTCCTAACAAACAATGGTACTTTTAATTACATATGAAAAAGCTGAAAGTCTTTGAAAAGTTTTCCTGAATATAAAGTAATATTTTTAGTATGAAGCCTGCCCAAATATTGAAATCTATCTTAAATATTACTTATTAATGCACAATAAATTCAAGGCCTATAAGTTCAAAACCTGTTGATGCCTGATTCAATACTTTGGAATAAAAAAAAATGTTGAGGGTTTTAAAATCACGAGAAACAGATACAAAATAATTAAATTAGAATATTTACCGAGCATACAGGAATTCCACCATAAATAGGCGGGAAAAGAAAGACTGAACTTAATCTGTTTTCCTAAGTTCCATTATTAAAAATATCACAGAAATCAACAGATGCTACCCAAATCCTCAAGTTGGTAACCTGAAGAATTTCTCAGTAGATGAGAATCTGGGATCTTGACATCTTCCATCCCAAGCTTTAGTTATTATGTGAGAGCCCACAAAGTCTATACCAATGTATTAACTAAAGATAATTTATCTGTATCTATGTAATACTTGGGGAGTTACTTTATCAGTAGAGAATTCTTAGTTACCACATCAGTTATTTCTCCCTATGTACAGAATATTCAAATTAAATCTAATTCTAGTTAATCACTCGTTACATTTATTTGAGTTCATAGCGATTTTTGAGATGGAAAATTTCTAAATTCTGATTCTTATTCTTTCCTGAAGTACTTTTTGAATATTAGATGTTCTTGGACCTTTCTATCATCTAAAGAAAATCTGTATTAAAAATAAAATTACATATAACAATGAAATATAAGTTATACCTATAACATAGTAGCAAAAGTAAGATATTTACCTTAGAATAGATAAGATTTGAAATAGCTAGAATTGAGAGTAGCTTCAGGGAGAAATTCATATTAAAGTAACTCATTTGATCATCTATAACATACTCTCTCTAAAATGCACATGAACTATATAGTAACTGAAGTGCTTTTTATTCCTCCTAATTTTCTCTTTACAAGTAGTTGAAATCTGTGCTAAAATGTGGATTTCTTACTTGATACTACCCAAGTATGGCATCTCAAAAATTATAAGAAAGGAAATTAAAATTGGTTGTGAAAAGGAAAAAAAAAGTATGTCTAACACAGATTTTTAGTTGAATCCCTAGTGTACTATTTTTATTTTTCTCATAGTGTATGTAATTTAAGAAACTCCCAAGAAGTAACTATACCACTACTTTTCAAACTCTCAACGAAGAAAATTCCTCTTCCAAGGAGAATAAGTGAAATAGTGTTTATAACAACGCTAACGTTTTATAATTTTCCTCTGACAATGTCAGAATTTACTCTTATGAAAAGCCTGTGGTCTAGTATATTATTTAAGAGAACACTGAAAAGTTCAATTGTTTTTTGTGTAATAAGATTGAACAATTAAAGCTGAGAATTTTTTCTTTCTTTTAAAAAATGTTCTTTCATGTCACTTTGCTATTTGCACAAAAAAAAAAAACTTAGGAATACATATAGTTTATAATATCATGGTGAGATATAAAACAATGTCATTTAACTAGAGAAGAAAGAAAGGAAGAGTAGGAGAAAGGAAAAGGAAAGAGAAGAAAGAGAGGATATTAAAGAGAAGAAAAGAAAATACTAGCCAGTAAAATATATATGGGATGAAATCATTCTGGGAAATGTGGTTCCTATACAGTGGTTGTGGTATCAGTGACTGTGTCTAAATTGTAACATAGAGCTCAGTCTCATCTGGTATCCCATTGCCACATTTCCAACGGCCAAGCCTGTAAAATCCAGAAACTTCTGGTGTAAGCTGGAATGCAGTTAAGGTTTGGGTACAAGGCTACTCTGGGAATAAAGTCAGAACACAATTCTTAACTGTCATAACACTAATCCTTCACCATTAAAATGTTTATATGTATTTTTTGAATCAAAGCACTAGATATTAGAGAATTTAAGTGTAACTTAAAATTATGTGTGACAGTGATTTAAATACTGTTTTCTAATATAATGAAATATTTTTTTCTCTGCAAAATAATTTTCTAACAAATCATTCATTCCACAAGCAAATAACATAAAGAATGGAGACCTAAAGAACAAAAAATCTTTTCTTTTTCATTTGCTTTAAGTTCATCTCAAAGTGTAAGTTAAACTTATGCTTTAAGATTACCTTACCAGCAGTAAGGTATAATGTGACTATTTGCCTGAGTAAAAAGAACCATGCATAGGTTACTGGAATACATTAAAATAGATACTTATATTAAAATCTTCACATTTTATACTAGTATTTACAAAGAGTAACTGATTAATATATTAGTTTAATAATGTAACATCATAAACACAAAGTTTCAAACATAGGGAAATGGGTAAGCTCTATATATATATGAAGCCTGCTTTTAAAAACTAAGATGTAACACAATACAAAACATGTAAAAATATTTCAAAGATGAGAAAAACTAAGTGGAACAGGAACGCTAGTAAAGTGTCTTTTTGATTCAGAGTTCCCTCCCTCATCTATGTTATCCTTTAATATGAGCCTTATTAAAGAAGTCCAGTAATTAAACTAATTATATTAGTAAACAGTGCCTGGGATTTTTTAAAACTCATAGACCTGCCTAACACAAATATAAACTAAACAATACATATAAAACAAAATATCCACTTTTACAATATAGTATACAATTATTCAATCTTAAAGTTCTCTTTACCTTTATTGTCTGCCTGCTTGTCTGAAATCGTTGATCAGATACTTGCTGTTGATGGAGGAGCTTTTCATTAACTTCTTTATATTCTTTAACAGACAATTCTGCTGTTTTCTTGGCATTCTGAAGTACGCTGTTTTGCTGTTGCAAGGATATAATCCGTTCTCGTAATAAAATAACATTGCTACTTGATTTCTGGGCAGTTATATTTTTGTATTTTTCTCTGTTGACTATATAAAAATAATATTGTTCATAGTATTTGAAAAATTAGATTTAATTTTTAAAAGACATATTGTTAATTGCATACACATTCTTACCTCTAGTAGGAACTGCTGTATGTGAACTCTTTTGCATCTTATAATTCTTCTTTTGAAAAGTTGGTTTTTTGGCATTCTTATCATGAAAATAGTCCTAAATTTGAAGGTTTCATAATAATTGTATTATTCTTCAATAACAAGATCAAGTGAACTAATAAAAATAACATTTCTTCACTTAAAAATACAATTGTTTATGCAGAATTTTTTAAAAAAGTCTGTGGGAGGCCAAGGCAGGAGGACTGCTTGAGGCCAGGAGTTTGAGACCAGCCTGGGCAACAGAGCAAGACTGTCTCTCACAAAAAAATCTGAAAAAAAATTTTTTTTAACTCTAGATGATAAAATTCTATAACTGATACCAAGAACTTACAAATGTACTTACATACACTGAACTTAAACTAGCAGGCAGAAGATACAGATACAAAATCAACTCCAAAGAAGTAGAAATTTAATCTAGGGACAGCTTAAAAACTTAGGAGTAAATATGATAACAGTAACAAAAGTAAAATGTGAATAATTGATAACTTATTCTCTGAAAATATAGGCCCTTTTCTCAAATACTCTATTATATGCTGACAAATGAAGCTAATAGCCTTCTGACAAATAAAGCCAAAAATAAGGCTGACAATAATAAAATAACTTCCTGAAGCTGTATGTTTTCTTCATGGCACTCTAATACATGGAGGCTGAACAAAATGAAGCCTTTGTTGACTTTTGTTTTAAAATGTTTCACCAATTTAAAAATGTATATATTAGTAGTAAAACATGTGGTCTCAAGATTTTTTTTTTTTTTTTTTTTTTGAGACAGAGTCTGGCTTTGTCACTCAGGCTGAAGTGCAGTGGCACAATTTCAGTTCACCGCAACCTCCGCCTCCTGGGTTCAAGCGATTCTCATGCCTCAGCCTCTCAAGTACCTGGGACTACAGGTGCACACCACCACCCCCAGCTAGTTTTTGTATTTTTAGTAGATATGTGGTTTCACAATGCCATCCAGGCTGGTTTCAAACTCCCGGCATCCAGTGACCCACTTGCCTCGTCGTCCCAAAGTGTTGGGATTATGGGCGTAAGCCACAGTGCCCAGCCTTGTTTAAGAATTTATTGGCTGGGAAACATAGATATATTCAATCTAGAAAATTATTTCTTATTTGAAAAAGAACTTTTTAAAAGATCCCAATCCAGCAACAAATCACCTGAAAGTCATGAAACCGATCAACACATACACCAGAAGTCTATATCTAAAATAAGGTTTTCTTTTAAACTGATTAGTCTCAGAAATTATAAAATCCTAACAATGTTTCATTTCTCAAAATATTTTTGAAATGCTTCATTTAAACTTATCTTCAGAACCGGCATATAAATTTTTAATTGCTTATTAAGATTCAATTAGTATTTAAGTATCAGCCATGCACTGAGCACTGTTAAAAAAAAAATCCAAAATACAACTACCAATTGAATTACTAATATCAGTCACCAGATTTGGTATCAAATTAATAGTAGCTAAAATTAAATTACAAAGAAGTGGGCTTCTGTTTCCAGTACTATTACTGAACACAAACTCAAGGAAACTCTCATACTATGAAACAAACACACCTACAGTGTATTTCTAACATGGCAAAAAATATAAGCGAAATTGTCAGAGGCCAAAAATGAAGTGAAAGCAGAAATTCAGAGACCATACAAAAGTGACCAACAATGTAGCCAGCAACATGTAGAACAACCAACAATCCCTTGTGATCTTGAAATTCCACTTAAATAGCAACACAGAATGCAGAAGGCAAGAAAGAAAGCCTAGTTCCCAATCCAAGATGAGAAATTTGAGGTCAGAAAGCTATGGTATTGTATACGTCAATAGTTAGCTCCTTTCTATTGCTGAGAAGTTTCCTGTGTTACAGATGTACCAGTTTGTTTAGCTGTTCAGCTACTGAAGAGAATTTTGGTGGTTCCCAGTTTTCAGCTACTACAAATAAAGGGGCTTTGATCATTCATGTACAAGTTTTTTTGGTAAACATATATTTTCATGTCTGTGGGATGTGTCTAAGGGTGCGATAGCTGGGTTGTATGGTAAATTTAGTTTTTTAAGAAACTGACAAACTTTTTCAGAGTGCTGTATTGTAGAATTTTATATTCACATGAACAATATATGAGAGATCCAGTTTCCCTGTCCCCTTGGTCAGCACTTGCTATTTTCACTAATTTTTACTTTAGCTGTTCCCTAATAGGGATGTTGAAAATCTTTACATGTGCTTATTTGCCATCCATATATCCATTTTTGGTAAAATGTTTGCTCCTGTCTTTTGCCTATTTTGTAACTGGATTGTTTAATTTCTTCCTGTTGAGTTTTCAGCGTGCTTTATATATTCAAGCTATAAGACTTTTGTCAGACACATGGTTTTTAAATATTCATCTCGCTCTATGGCTTGTCTTTTCATCTTCTATGTAGTGTCTTTTGAAGAGCAAAAGTTCTTAATTTTAATGAAGTCGAATTTACTGACGTTTTCTTTTATGGATCGTGCTTTTGGTATCATGTCTAAAAACCCTTCACTCAGCTCTAAGACTTGAAGATTTTCTCTTACATTTCTTTCTGAAAGTTTTATGATTTAATATTCTACATTTATATGTGATCCACCTCAAATTAACTTTTGCATAAAGTGTAAAGTGTAGGTATAGGTTCCTTTATTTTTTGCACAGAAATATCCATTTGTTCCAGCGCCATTTTTGGAAAACATTATCCTTCCTTTGCACCTTTGTCAAAAATCAGTTGTTCATACTTGTGTGGATCCATTTCAAGATTCTCTGTTCCATTATGTGAATAATAATGGTGGGTGTATGGTGCCATCAGTCTTGACATCTGAATCAATTTTGGGTGATAAAGATTAATGCCACTACCTGTGGGGCAAACATAGTTATTTAATTTTTCAGTCCTAAAATTTAGATTTGGGTATTTTTATATCTTCTACCTATTTGCTGAGACTTTCTAATTCTTTATTGGGATATTCTATTGCTTTTTGTTTTAGGCCTATTTTGTTTTGTTTAGGCCTGTCCATAATTGCTTGTTGAAGCATTTTGATAGCAGCAACTTTAATATACTTGTCACATGCAGATGCCTCCTAACATACAATGGGTATCCATTATTACATCCTGATAAACTCATTAAGTTGAAAACATCATAAATAAAAAATGCATTTAATACATCTAACCTACCAAACATCATAGCTTAGCCTAGCCTACTCAGAACACTTACATTAGCGTATACCTGGGCAAAATCATCTAACACAAAGCTTATTTTATAATAAAGTATTGAATATGTCATGTAATTTATTTATTGAATATTGTCCTGAAAGTGATAAAAAGAACCGTTGTATGGGTACTCAATGTACAGTTTCTACTGAACATGTATCAATTTCACACCAACATAAAGTAGAAAAGTTTTAACTCAAACCATTGTAGTGAGTTGGGGACTGTGTGTAACTCCGACATCTGTCATCCTGCTGTTGGCTTCTGTTGATTGTCTTTTCTTGTTATAGTTAAGGTTTTCCTGGATCTTGGTATAAGGTGTGATTTTCAACTGTATCCTGGACATTTTGGCTATTATATTTCAAGGTTCTGCATCTTACCTGAATCTTATTTGAAAAGGCCTCATCTGACACCACACTGATGGGGCAAGGAGCACACCATCTAATTACTGCCAGTTGGAAGTGGCAGTCTTAGTTGACAAACTGGTTGGGGAGGGCCACCTCATTACTGCTTGGTGGAGGCAGAACTTCAGGCTACCCAATAGGCATCTGCTGATACCATCATGGCTGGATAATGGAGGGGGACCTCGTTAATGTTCCCCAGTAGGCTTCCACTGACATCATGGGGAGGGGGTTGGGGCTTGTTAGGTGTGAGTGGTAATTAAATTCCCCATCTCTGCACTTGGCCTCTGAAATTATCTTGCTCAGAAGCGAAAGGCATTTCATGCTGAATGGAGATGGATATCCAGGTTCCCTATGTGATATCCAGTGACATGGAAAGGAGGGAGCCAGCAGTTCTTAACCTTTTTGGCACCAAAAACCAGTTTTGTGGAAAAACATTTTTGCATGGATGGGGGGTGGAGGGGGTTGGGGAGGTGGAGATGGTTTCGGGATGAAATTGTTCTACCTCAGATCATCAGGCATTACATTATCACAAGGAGCGGCAACCTAGATCCCTTGCATGCACAGATCACAATAGGGTTCATGCTCATGTGAGAGTCTAATGCCTCCGCTGATCTAACGGGAGGCAGAGCTCAGGCCATAACAATGGCTCACCCACCTCTCACCTTCTGCTGGGTGAGTCATTTCCTAGCAGGCCACAACAGGTACCAGTCTGCAGCCCAGGGGTTGGGGATCCCAGGAGGAGGTCATTATCACTAGCTCCACACTTGGTCTTCTCTGGCATCACTCTGATAGGAGGAGGAGAGGTGAAGAGTATCTACTTATTGCCAGGTAAGAGTGGGAATCTAAGTTCCCATTAGGTCTTTACAGATGGGGCTGGAAACAGGGTTGCAATTTTTTCTGTGGTGTTTGCCTGGAGTAGGACACTTAACTGTGTAAGCTTCTCTGTCTTGCTAGGCTGGCCTTTTCCAGGTGACTTGGCTAAAAGAAGGGTTTTATCCGGGGCATGTATTGTCTGACCTACTGGGGTTTCTAGGTTGGGGATTTCAAGTATCCAGGCCAGGATACATGAAGCAAAATGAAAACCCAGAGAACTCACCACCATGTTGTTCCTTGAGTGATGAGGTACCTAGCTGGTCTGCTGCCTTCTCTCCACCTTTCAGCATCTTCTTCTTGTTTTATATTAATTTTGGTTAATAGAGTCACTATCAAAATCTCAAAAAAAGTTTTTGTAGAACTTAAGCTGATTTTAAATTCATTTTGAAGAGTAAAGGACCAAGAAGAGACTCTTGATGAACAAGAAGGTAGGAAACTTGTTCAACAAGCAATCAAGACTACTAAAATGAAACCAAGACAGCATGATACTGACACATTTACTGAAGGAATAGAAGAAAAAGCCTAGATAAATATCCCTATGTTTATGTACATTTGATTTACAATAAAGGTGGCACCTTTGAAGAAAGCAAGGAAAAAGTTCATGACAAACATTGGGGAAAAATTGGTAAAATTAATCCCTATCTTACATCACATGAAAAACATCAACACTAGACATTGATGTGAAAATCAAAACAGAAAAATATAGGAAAAGATAACATGAAAGGTCATATAGGATATATCTATGTTACAGTAAGCAATGCATTATACAGAACACAAAATGTGCTATTCATCAACAAAAAATTGGTAAGTTTGGCCACTTTAGAATTGAGATGCTATATTCTTCAGAAGACTCCAGAAAGAAGAGTAAAAAGGCACACCATGGAGTAGGAAAAGATATCTACAATACATAACTAACAAAAGGCTCATATATAGCATATATAAAAATTTCTAAGCCAGTAAGAAAAATACAGATAACTCATTTGGAAAATGGGCAGAGACTTGAAGACGCAATTTACTAAAGAATTCCAAATGGCCAATAACCATGAGAAAGTACTGAACATCGTATTAGTAATCACAGAAACTTAAACGCACAATGATATACCTCAACATACACAAAAAAGTAGCTGAAATGAGAAAGATTAACCTATCAAGTGTCAATGAAGAGCAGCAAAAATTTCTATAAAATCTATTTATCAATCAATCAGCAGGCATTCAGCATATATTCTTGGTCTGTACTTCATTCTGGTAGTAACTAAAGAAGACCTTTCCTCCAAAGAGCTGGCAAGAGCTCAAAAAATAAATGTTTTTGAATTATGTTTTAAAAGAATCTTATAGGTTAATTCAAAGACAACCTAATTTTTACAACAAAATAAAAATGAACTTTCCTTAATTTTTCACTGATTTATGCTAAATAGGTAAACATTTGGTGTCATGTTGTATCAGTAGTAGGAATTACTGGAAAAGTTGTATTAGAACTTTAATTTTTCAAAATTTAAAATACATTGAGAAGTTAGCTAAAATAAGTAATTTAAAGATTTAATCAGACTAAATGACTTTATCATTGCAAAGACTAATATACAAAAAGAAGTTTCCTCACTTGGAATATTTCATATACCTGAAAACAATAATGAGCTTATTAACCACTTTTTTGCTGAGATATAAATATCTTAAGAATTATAATAATAGTATTTATTTTCATTTTTGTCTATGAAAAAGCTAACAAACAAGTACCTGAAAATTGTTTAAAAGTGAATATTTTCACTGTATACTTCAAAGAAGACTTAACTTTTAAGAATTCAAATTAAATCAATAGTAACTTTTATTTACTTAAGTTATAAAGCATAAGATAAAATTTAAAACATAGCATACAATTAAGCAAAATTGTGTCATTTACCGTTGGGGTCTTGCCATCTATATTTAAATATGTCTGTACTATTTCTTTTCCTTTTGTTTGGCTGTCTTCTGTTGGATCACTTTCTTTCTGGTCTTTTCCATCTTCTGTAGGACTTATTTTCTGGGATGTTTCTACAATAATTGTTCCCAAAGTTTGAGAGGTCTGTGCTTCAGAATCACTGCTTTTCAGAAAAAAGTAGGGACATAAAACCCAAGAATAAAAGTTGTTACATGTGCTTGTCTTAAGTTCAAGACCAAATAATATTTTAGGATAGACTGTATATAAAGCTGCAAGTTTAATGTGGGCATTTACTGGTTCTCAATGTAAAAGGGAAAATCAGTCTAAATATATTGTACAAAATTAAAGAATTCCATCAAGAAAACAGATTATCTAATTTCAAATCCCTACCAACATCATTTCTATAGTACTTCTACCAAGTGTTAACTCAGGAAGCATTTGCTATAACACTTCCAAGGTTGGAGCATGCATTACTTTCCCAACATGGCCAGAAAAGTTTAATATTTCTAACAAAGTTTTTCCTTCACCTGAAACAAAATTTGACTCTCTGAAGCTTTCACCCACTGATTCTAGTTCCACCCCTTATGGCTATTTATCATTCAATAAAATACTTCTTAAGCACCAACTATGGGCCCAGGCTCTTTTTTTTTTTTTTTTTTTAAAGACAGAATCTCGCTGTGTCACCCAGGCTGGAGTGCAGTGGCGTGATTTCAGCTCACTGCAACCTCGGCCTCCTGGGTTCACGCCACTCTCCAGCCACAGCCTCCCCAGTAGCTGGGATTACAGGCGCCCGCCACCACGCCCGGCTAATTTTTTAGTAGAGACGGGGTTTCACTGTGCTAGCCAGGATGCTCTCAATCTCCTGACCTCGTGATCCGCCCACTTCAGCTTCCCAAAGTGCTGGGATTACAGGCGTGAGCCACTGCACCCAGCCAGGCCCAGGCACTTTTGTTGGCATAAAGGCTAAGGTAGTAGTGAACAAAGTAGAAAAAAAATCCCTTCCCTCATGTAACCTTTATCCTGGTAAGGGTAGAGGGACAGGAAACAAGAATAAGGAGTAAAATACATAGTATGTTAATAGTGATGTGTTAAAGAGAAAAAAATAAACAAAAATCAACAAGGGTAGGAGACAGGAAGTGTGGAGATTGTGTGGAACATATAAGTAAGTCCCTTTCCCGCATGGATGAGCTTTTAACTATTTAGACATTGTTATACGCTGCTTGAGATACCATGAAGAATAACATCCCTAGCTTGTTCAAATGTTCCTAACATATATATTTTTGAGATGCCTTATCTCCCTGGTCAATCTTTTTTTTTTTTTTTTTTTTGAGATAGAGTCTCACTCTGTTGTACCCAGGCTGGAGTGCAGTTGCACGATCTTGGCTCACTGCAACCTCCGCCTCCAGGGTTCAAGCGATTCTCCTGCCTCAGCCTCCCGAGTAGCTGGGATTATAGGTACCCGCCACCATGTCCGGCTAATTTTTTGTATTTTTAGTAGAGATGGGGTTTCACCGTGTTGGTCAGGCTGGTCTCGAACTCCTGATCTCTGGTAATCCACCTGCCTCAGCCTCCCAAAGTGCTGGAATTATAGGCATGAGCCACCACGCCTGGCCTCCCTGGTCACTCTTGAATGTGTTTCAGCTCATCATGATGGAGCATCATGTCCAGAATTCAGTTTCATATTCCTGGGACACTATGAGAGATACTGAGTAACACTCTTGGTAGATGCAGACTAAAAGTGTGTAAGCTTCTTTAGCATGTACATCATGCTACAGACTCAACTAAGATTTAACAAAACCACCTAAAGTATTTCAAATAAGATTTAACAAAATCACCCAGACAACTATCAAAGCCACATATTTCTCCCATTGTACAGTGCAACTGGTATTTTACAGCCAAGTAAACTATCCTGTAGGTATTTGTGTAAATATATTCCCAGTCTATTGAGATCTTTGGGGATCTTGATTCTATTGTATAACATATTTTATATCCCTTTCAACATCATGTTAATCACAATTTGATAAACATGCTTCAATGGAATTTAGATGTCCTGTATTTAGTGTAATTCTACTTTAAAAGGTTATTGGTTAGTCTGATAAGAATTTCCCTTGAAGAACCCATACTGGCTTTGAGAAATCACTATTTCTTTTAAGAAATAGTCATAAAGTATTCTTTGATAATGTCCTAGAACCTTATTTAGGATTTATTTCAAAAACATCAACTGTAGAATTATCCTTGTGTTTTTAATATCACAACTACACTTTTCTGTTTTCCATATTCTCATACCACTTGGGTTCTCCTTCAAAATACCAATAGCAATTGATCAAATCTACAAGTTATTTCAATATCCTAGAATTCATTATTTCTGAATCAGAATACTATAATTTGCTTACATGTTCTACTATAATTGTTTACCTCTTTTTGTGTTCTATTCCTCTTTTTTGTTTGGCCAAAACTTAGCAGAAATTCAATATGTAATGCCCAAAATGGTATGAAAGGTGTCATAAAAAGCAGTATATTTCATAATAAGACACTCTCAAAACAAACTATTTAGATTTGATTGGAGAGCCCTTGTTGGGGGGTAGGCAGGGGCAGCAGCAGGGAGGCATGTCTCTTAGTGATGGGGCAGAGTGCTTCCTTCTCTTTATAATTCTTTATTCATTCATTATTCAAAAAAACATTTATTGAATGGCTACTATGCCCTATGCATGTGAAAGAATTGATGAACAAATTCTACAAATAAGTTTCCAGTCTATCCACGAAGAAAACAATAAGCACAATAAATCTGAAATATGATATAGTATGTTATAAATTATTAAGTGCGACTGGGGAAAAAATGAGCAAGAGGAAGGAGTCCAAATTATGGGAGGTAAAATGGCAGCAGGCTAAAATCTGAAATAGATTGATCATTAGTAATACTGAAGCAAAAACTTAGAGGAGAGGGAGTTGGTTGTTTTACATATGTGGCTAAATACATTCCAGGCAGAAGACACCATCAAACTCAAATCCCTAAGGCAGAAGTTCCTGCCTTCAGGGAGCAACAATCAGTCCACTGTGGGTAGAACACAGTAAATATGGACTAAAGACAAGGTTGAAAGCAGAGAGGGTGGTTAGGAAAGTTCTTTTCATATTCCAGGCAACTGATGATAGATAAAAGAGTGATGACAACCAAACTGATAAGAAATGGTCAACTTCTGGATATTTTTCTAAAGAAATCCACCAAGATTTCCTGATAGAGTAGATGTAATGACTGACAGAAAGACCGGAATCAAAGATGATATCAAGCTTTTGGTCAGTGCAACTGTAAAGATAGAATTATCATTAGTGAGAAAGAGGAAGACAGCAGATGAAATAGGCTCGGTGGGATAAAGCCCAGGAGTTTGTATTAGGCTATTTGATATCCAAGTATGATGGTAAGTTGACAGTTAACTTCACATGTCTAAAATTCAGAGCCTGACCAACATGGAGAAATCCCATCTCTACTAAAAATACAAAATTAGCCGGGCATGGTGGCGCATGCCTGTAATCCCAGCTACTCTGGAGAATCGCTTGAACCCAGGGGGCAGAGGCTGCAGTGAGCTGAGATTGCAACATTGCACTCCAGCCAGGGCAACAAGAGCAAAACTCCATTTCAAAAAATTAAAATAGTAATAATAAGATAAAATTCAGAAGTGAGGTCTAGAATGGATACATACATTTTGGGGTGCCTGGAATATAGGTGGTAACAATGATGTTAATAAATATATGAGATCACAAAACAATGAGTGTAGGTTTTAATGTGTCCTCCAAAGTTCACATCTTGGAAACATAATCCTCAACGCAACAGTGTTGGGAGGTGGAATCTAATAAGAGGTGATTAGATCATAAGGCCTCATGAATGATTTAATGTTATCATGGGAGTGAGTTTGTTATAAGAATAGGCTTGTTGTAAAAGCAAATGTGGTCCCCTCTTGCTCTATCAGGCTCCTTGCCCTTCCACCTTCAGCCATGATAACACAGCTAGAAGACCCTCACCAAATGTGGTGCTCTCAACCTTGGACTTCTCAGCTTCCGGAACTGTAAGAAATAAATTTCCTTTCATTATAAGTTGCCCAGTCTGTGGTATTTTTTTTGTGTTGTTACAGCAACACAAAATGTCCACTGACTGAAGACAATATGAGGGAATGAGGGGGAATGCCACAAAACTAACAAATGACACTGAGGTTAAATATCAGTAAGAAGAAGAAAATAAAGAGTATGGTATGGCAAACTATAATAACAAGAGGTATAAATCAACTGTGTCAAATGCTGCTGAGAAGTCAAGTAAGGTGGGGACTGAGAATCCACCTTTGAATTTGGCAAAGTGGTAGTGACCCTCAAAATAATTGTTTTAGGCTGGGCGCAGTGGCTTGCGCCTGTAATCCCAGCACTTTGGGAGGCTGAAGTGGGCAGACTGTGTGAGGTCAGGAGTTCAAGACCAGCCTGGCTAACATGGTTAAACCCTATTTCTACTAAAAATACAAAAATTAGCTGGGGGTGGTGGCGCAAACCTGTAGTCCCAGCTACTCAGGAGGCTGAGGTAGGAGAATCATTTGAGCCCAGGAGGCAGAGGCTGCAGTGAGCCAAGGTCACACCACTGTACTCCAGCCTGGGAGACAGAGCAAGACTGTCTCCAAAAAAAAAAATCTGTTTCAGAGGGATGATGAAGGGATGAATGGAATTTGAAACAAGGATTGTACACAACTTTTTAAAATTTCACTGTCAAGGACAGCAAATACGGAGGACTACTAGGTAAAGGGGAACTAACAGGTATATAATGAATTCTCTGGTTTCCAAACATGGTCCTCCTAATTTTACCTCAATAATTGGGATAATTGCTCTGGCTAATACTGTAGCTCCTTTTGACAGTTTTTATTTCAGTATGGGGAATCCAAAATGGCCAGGGTACAATCTCAGCTTATACCTCTATAGACCATAATTGTGTTCCCTCAGAGAACTTTCCTATCTTGGGCATCAGGACTCTCAAATCCCCTAGCCCAAGGTCATACTAATGAGAAGCAAAAATTCCTCCAGTGGGTTATTTGGTTAAATAATTACAGAGGCCACTCCAACGTAAATACTTTATTCCTGGAACTATGCATTCTTGGAGATAAAATAATAAACTGTCAGTTTAAGGCATATATCCTAACTTCAATATTGTCTACTAGCTGGTGCCATAATGGAGCCTACTGATCATCTACTGTCCTATACAGCCAGTTGCCTTTGAATAATGAAAAATATGGTAATACCAGTGAATTCGAAGACACAGAGCATTGTCATACATCCCTTGCCATAAAATGTGTCTTTTAGCTGGGCTTGGTGGCTCATACCTGTAATTCCAGCACTTTGCAAGGCCAAAGCGGGTGAATCACCTGAGGTCAGGAGTTTATGACCAGTCTGGCCAAAATAGTGAAACCCCATCTCTATTAAAAAAAAAAAAAAAAAAAAAATCAGCCGGGTGCGGTGGCATACACCTCTAGTCCCAGCAACTTGGGAGGCTGAAGCACGAGAATCGCTTGAACCCGGGAAGCAGAGGTTGCAGTGAGCCAAGATCACACCACTGCACTCCAGTCTGGGCAACAGAGCGAGACTCTGTCTTAAACTGAAAAGAAAATGTGTCTTTCAGTCTGTTTCTCTCGGAAAACCATGACGAGGCCACCTCCCTACCTCCCAGTCCTACCCACAAGGTTGAGATCAAGGTTGAGCAAGTGCATCCAAGGAGGCAATTTTCTGCAATATCATAGGGATATATAAGTCATTTTGTAAATCTAAGAATGGTGATATTGGTAAAAATACAATAGACAAACCCATACCTAAAATATTTGAACTATTGTAAAAAAGAAATTGATGCCTCCTCCATGATGGAAGAGGCCTACTGTAATCAACCTGACACTAAGAGACTAGTTGGTTTCCTCAGGAGAATGAAGCTTTGTTTGGGATTTTGAACTGGCCTCTTCTGTCAACAGGCTGATTCAACAGTGCCAGTAGCCCAATTGCCAGATAAGTTTTGGTGAAGGAAAGTCAATTTTGTTCAAAAGCTTGGAAGGAAAAATTGGAAAATTAGTGGCAGGACACCTGTGCGGTGTAGAAGCTATACCTGTTGCCATAGCCACTTTGTTCATGAGCCCATTAAGCAAGCCCTCAGATAGCTGTGAAATAGGCAAGATCCATACCATGGGTCATTTTGTTCACAGAATGGGCTTTGTGTGTATCTCTTCCAAAAGGTCCATCCGCCGACCTCCCCCTTGACCTCCGTGCCACCAATCTTCTGCCAACCTCCCCACAGACCTCCCTGCCACCAATCTTCCAACTTTTCTTTCCAAGTTTTTGATATACTGAAAAATGCCTCCTTTGATGCACTCTCTCAACATTGATCTCAACCTTCACTACTTTCTTTGGAGTGGGAGTGGGAGGTAGAGAGGTGGATTAGTCAGTGTTTTTCTGGAGAAACAGAACCAACAGGATGTATGCATGTATGTATGTATTTTTAGGAATTGGTTCACATGACTGTGGAGGCTGGGAAGTCCAAATCTACAGGATGGTCCAGTAGGCTAGAAACTCAGGAGAACTAATGGTATAGCTTCAGTCCAAATGCTAGCAGGTGGAAACCCAGGAAAGTAAATTTTCTAGTTCTAGTGTGAAGTCTGGCAGGCTAGAGATCCAGGAGAACTGATGGTGCAGGTTAAATCTGAAGGCAGTTTTCTGGAGAATTCCCTCTTGCTCACAGAGGCCATTCTTTGTATTATATTCAGGCCTTCAATAGACTAAATGAGGTTCATCTCCATTCTGGAGGACAATGTGCTTTATCCAAAGCTCACTGATTTAAATGTTAACCTCATCCAAAAACACATAACAAGTTGATACATAAAATTAACCAACAGAGGGGGCTACTGTCCCTATAACTCAGTTTATTTTCACAGTGTCATCCCCTCCAGGTGGGACTTAGTTCATCAGGGAAGTTCTGGTCTTTTGGTATATACAGATCATAGAAGAACTACATTTTTCTTTTCTCAGGACACCAATTTTCTCTCTCTTGATACGATGCAAGTCATACAGCTGCTGATGGCTGTCCCGACCTGTTCATATTTTGGGTTTGTCATCAATTCTATTATAGATGCTATCCTTGAGATTTTGGCTATGCCTTCCTATTTGTTTTGTTTATTTTGATGGGGGATTTGTGGAAATAAAATATCCACCACTGCCGCAGCCTCTTCCAAGTAGTACTAGCTTTTTAAATAGAAAACAGCTGTCAACAGAAATCGCATAGCCTTAGGTGTCTACATGTGGTTCTTGTCATGCTTGTCAGGGATTCCATATATCATGTCTGTCTGCTACAAACATATTCATAATCTTTGGTTCACTGAGTCATCTCCTCAAACCATTAATATTTCCTGTCCATAGCACTGCCCATTTTCTATTGATGTGTCTTTTTATATGACAATTTGTAAGTGATCTTAAAATCTTCTGGATATTAGTCCTTTACCTTCTTTATGTGTTGTAAATACCTTTTCCTGGTCAGTCATTTGACTTTTAACTCTTTTTATATATCTGTTATTATATAGATGTTTAAAGTTCTATTAACATTTTTTCATATCTGGCTCTGTATTTTCATCTCTTGCTTAAGTATACTTCCTAGAGATGCTCCAAAGTTATAAACAAAGTAATCTTGTAATTTCTTGTAATACTTTAAAAATTTTCATTGTTTCATTAAACCTCGAATCTAGGCCAAGCACGGTGGCTTGCACCTGTAATCCAAATACTTTCTAAGGTCAAGGCAGGAGGATCACTTGAGACCAGAAGTTCAAAACTAGCCTGGGCAATGTAGCAAGACCTCATCTCTACAAAAAATTTGAAAAATTAGCCAGGCATGGTAGCACATGCCTGTAGTCTCAGCTCCTAAGGAGACTGAGGTAGAAGGTAGCTTGAGCCCAGGAAGTCGAGGATGCAGTGAGCCATGATTGTGCCACAGCACTCCAGCCTGGGAAACAGAGCATGACTCCATGTCATTTAAAAAAAAAAAATCTCCATATGGATTTTGCTTTAATTACCATACTATATTAGGTAGTCAGACAATGAATATTGTTTAATGATTCAAGAAATGTATTTGTTCACTTATTCTTCACAGTCTGCTATGTATATAGTCTAGTCCTCCATCAAAAACTTAACAACATGAAAGGAACTCCACTACTTTATCCTAAGATGCAGTGTCAAGAGACTAACAATATGCAAAGTTCTATGGAATCTAGATCTACAGTAACCTAGGAATCAAATGCTACGAACCTAAAGCAAGATTGCTATTTTGAGAAAGTATAGACAAACCTATTTTTGATCAATGTAGTGGAGAACACAGCAGAATCAGGACTTCGATGAGGATCGAATGAATGTACAGGTCATTAAAAAATAGCAGTATAAAAATTTCCAAGATTAAAAATCTTTGCAATCATAAAACTAATAGTTCTACTAATTCCATGGAAAAAAATCTGGGTACAATTAAAATCAGCTTGAAAGACAAATAATTTTAGCTGAAACAAGTTTATGAAGAGATGTTCATGGAACCTTTGTGTGTGGAATCTATAAACAGGAACAAAATGCAGGCCTAAAAAAGACCTGTATTCACAATTTGAAAAATAATTCTTTATTCAATGTGAGACTATACTGTTTGATTGCAGAATTTTTCATATTCTTAACCACAATTGGAAATGAATGAATTAACATATACATTTCACATATACATACAAATATCCTGAGGATGGGGTAAGGGGTGTTTCAGATAGCCAAAGAAAATGATTCCTTGTAATAATAATAAACATACAGTAATGAACATGTTTTAGGTGCTATTTTAATGTTGTATCCTATTTCTTTCTCACAACGTATCTATGAATATGATCCTATCATTATGCCTATTTTATGGATAATGAAATTGAGGCATAGACACGTCAAATAGCATGCCTATGGTCACACAGCTAGAGGATGAGAGGATTTGAACAAAAGCAGTTTGGTAACAGATTCCATGTTCCTAATCCCTAGGATATACTCTAAATAATGGTAGAGTTGGCCGGGCACAGTGGCTCACGCCTGTAATCCCAACATTTTGGGAGGCCAAGGCAGGCAGATCACGAGGTCAGGAGTTCAAGACCAGCCTGGCCAACATGGTGAAACCTCATCTCTACTGAAGATACAAAAAATTAGCCAGGCATTGTGGTGCGCACCTGTAATACCAGCTACTCGGGAGGCTGAGGCAGGAGAATTGCTTGAACCCGGGAGGTGGAGATTGCAGTGAGCTGAGACTGAGCCATTGCACTCCAGCCTGGGTGATGGGGCAAGACTCTACCTCTAAATAAATAAATAAATAAAGGTAGGGTTGTGTTGGGGAGAAAAAATATGTTTCTTTTATCCAACTTATGTTCTTGGCTGAGACACTGTAAAAAATGCAGATTAGCAAAAGAAAAGCAAGCAAATTTATTTAATGTAAGTTTTACATGACAAGGGAGGCTTCATAAGGAAATGAGGACCCAAAAAATGGTTACATGTAAGGTATGATGAAAAACAGAAAGTCACGGGAAAATGTGGTAAGACAAAAGAGTATGAGCTAAGCATAGTAAACTGGGGGACACTTAGCATGGCTGTTCATTCAGATTCATCTTGGTGTTCCTCTGTCTTTTGAGATAAGGACGTTCCTTTCCTCTGGTATAAGGAAGCCACCTCTCATATGAGGATCTTATAATCTGTTTTAGGGGAGAAGGTCACAGAGTCATTCTTGCACCTGCCATTTTTCAAATTCCTTCAACTATATTTTGGGAGGAGTATGTCCTGAACGCCATCAGTTGTTATCATCTTTTTACAAAAGGTGGTAATGTGAGTGAATATACTGCTTTATAAAATGGGAGAAGATGGAAAGGGCTTTAAGACTAAGGTTGAAAACTTTAAGGATCAAAATGCCATATTCCTGAAGCAAAAAGAAAAGTCAAAGAGCATCAGTTTCTTGTAAAATAATTTTGAATGAGAATAAAATGCACTAGTAGGGAGAGACTGAAGTCAGATAGGCTAAACACACAGAATCAAGGAAGTTTATGTTGTGTTTGGGAAATGTGACCAGGCAATTAAAGAAATAACTTAATGATAAGAGAAAATAGAAGTAGAAAGTATAACTGTAGGGATGGAAAAAAATGATTTTCCTTCTACCTAAGTTCTCGTTTGAGACCCCTGTAACAAAAGACAGATTAACAAGGGAAAAACAAGTAAGTTAATTAACATGTGTATCACACATATAATAAATACGTGGGACCACCTGGAAGTGAGTAGCTCAAAGAGGTGGCTTAGAACTCCAGTTTATATAGCATCTTCAGCAAAGAACAACTATTTAAATAAGTGATAACGGAAAGGAAAGGACTTGCGTCCCAAGGGGCAGCAAATTGTAGGAAGGCAAATATGTGGAAAACTAATGGTAGATGAAGGCTAGTTGTCAAAATGTGTTACGTAGCTTCCTCTGGAGCTATCTCCAGGCTCATTAGGGACTCAAGTTGTATCCAGTGATTAGCTTTTATCCCTTTTTGGCAGAGAGGGGAGAATGAATACCTTTGCAAATGTATGTACTGCTTTTAGCGGGAGATAAGAGAGCTTTTCTTGTAACTGCTTTTTCCGAACTGGCTTCAGTTTGAAATAATCCTTATGCCCAAATTGCTTATTTTGGCATGGCACATTTTGCAACCCTTTATAATCTACTCAACACATTCTTATTTCTCTGCTTCTGAAACCATGCCTCAAAGAATTAAAGAAACCAATGATAAACAGAAATTATTGAGTTTGCAGGATGGCAGATTAAAAAAGAAACAACTTAATGAAACTCCCTCTGCTTATGAGATAAAAGAACTAGCTGAAATCAGTTGGAACCAATGTGGTTGACTGGAGTCTGCACAGAACGAGCTTGCTGATGTCACAGTCTGAAATTCCACTGCATGTTTCATACGATCCCAGAATTGCACATGCAACTTGCAGCATGAAGAGATAACTGCTCAAGGACTTTGCAGATCTCCCCTTTCCTTTCACCCATCACCTATTAATCTCAGAATTCCCCCTCCCCCCATCACTTTCTAAAAATACTGCTTTGAAGCCAGCCTGGAAGACAGATTTTAGCTTGACACTCCTGTCTCCTTGTGAGTCAACTTGTAATATAAAGCTTTTCTTTTCTCAGAAACCCAATGTCATAGTATTCACTTCTAGCATAAGGCAACAAGCCCCTTTTATTCAATAACACTCCAAACTTCACTTCTCTTTAATTTGCTTGGAATACTGAAATTCTGTTTTTCTTCTTGAAGATACAAACAACTCCCCCTGATAAAACCCATCACTGAAAAGGCATGCTCTTGTCAATACTATTCAACTATGGAAAATAAATACTGATAAGGTGATAATCATACAATATAGTATTTTATATATACTAAATTATATATATACATATTAAGTTCTATTTTTTTCAATATCCAAGTAACTCTTATATTTTTGTCTCTAAAAATCTAAAAGAAAGAATCTTCTGAAGTCCCTAAAGCTCTACTGCAAGAATTTCTAGCCGTTTGAGAATTATTTGCAGCTAAGGGACTCTTGAAGGTATTCTGTCAGGCAGGAAATGTAACACTAATCACAGTATAAAATTGAGTTTTACTGCTAAGTAACATAAATGACAATCCTATATTTTAAGAGATATTGTATGATATGTCTCTCAAAATATGTGACCTTGTGCACATGCACTAATGTCAGAGGTGTTTGAAACAGAGCAACTCCATTTTGAATAGGGGCTGGGTAAACTAAGGCTCAGTTCTGCCGGGAGGCATTCCCAGTAGATTAGGCAATCTAAGTCACAGGATGAGATAGGAGGTCAGCACAAGATACAGGTGATAAAGACCATGCTGATGAAACAGCCTTCAGTAAAGAAGTTGGCTAAACCCACCAAAACCAAGACAGTGATCAGAGTGACCTCTGGTCATCCTCGCTGCTATACTCCCACCAGTGCCATGACAATTTACCTACGCCATGGCAACGTCAGTAAGGTACTCTATATGGTCTAAAAAGGGGAGGCATGAATAATCCACTCCTTGTTTAGCATATAGTCAAGAAATAACCATAAAAATGGGCAACCGGCAGCCCTTGGGGACTGCTCTGCCTATGGAGTAGCCATTCTTTTACTCCTTTACTTTCTTAATAAATTTGCTTTCACTCTACTCTATGGACTTGCCTCAAATTCTTTCTTGTGTGAGATCCAAGAACCCTCTCTTGGGATCTGAATTGGGACCTCTTTCTGGTAATACTAATATGATAAAATTAAAAGTGTGTATTAGCAAATTACCTAACTATTGCTTATTTATTCATACATACATATTTGCACATAAGTAAATGGCACCACTTTATTATGAATAGTGCGGTAGTACCAAGTGGTTAAGATAGAATTAGTAGCTAGCACTAGACTTTCCTTGAAGATATAGACAATGCTTAGTGGGTGTGAAGTAACTTTTTACCTCTAATTGCCATTGAGAGAAGGAAAGAACAACCTGGGTAACACCGAAATGGGAATGCAGATTTGGTCCTTTGGCCTTTCCTTCATAAATATGTTTTCTGAGTTTCTTTAACTGCCTGAGGACAAGGGGCTTGAGTACATGATGTTTAAAAACAGTGTTTTTCAAACTTGTCTGCACATTGGATTCAACAGGGAAACTTGAAAAAATACTTAGGCCTGTATCCCACTCCAAAGGTTATAATTTAATTCGTCTGGGGTGTGACCTAACCTTTGGAATTTTTATAAGACCACCAGGTGCTTCTAATATGCAAACAAGTTTGGGGACCACATTTTAAGGTAATTTTCAGTTCTATGTCTGTGATTAGGAAAAGTATCCGGAGACATTCCAAATTTAAAACAGAATCACTATTAGGGATTTAAAAGCAAAACAAAATAAAAAACTAGGGAAAATCAAAGGACATATGTCATTATAAAACACAGCAGAATTTTTAAAATTATGACAAATTGAGCAATTTGTTAGCAATTATGGCAATACTGAACTTCCCTACTGTCTATATGTAAAAAAGAGGTGTTCTATCATTCGTCTTTGTGGTTTTGTTACAAGAAAGGGGTCCTGATCCAGACTCCAAGAGAGGGTTTTTGGATCTCGCACAAAAAGGAATTCAGGGCAAATCCACAGTGCAAAGTGTAAGCAAGTTTTTTAAGAAAGTAAATTTCTAATTTTTCCTAAATTAGAAAAATATAATTTTAGTAGTCATGTGGTCCTCAGTTTATAAGTAAGCCATAAAAGAATGGCTACTCCATAGACAGAGCAGCCCCGAGGGGTGCTGGTTGCCCATTTTTATGGTTGTTTCTTGATGATATGCTAAACTAGGGGTGTATTATTCATGCTTCCCCTTTTTAGACCATATAGGGTAACTTGCTGATGTCGCCATGGTATTTGTAAACTGTCATGGCACTGGTGCAAGTGTAGTAGTGAAGACAACCAGAGATCCCTCTTGTGGCCGCCTTGGTTTTGGTGGGTTTTGGCCGACTCCTCTACCACAACCTGTTTTATCAGCAAGGTCTTTAAGACCTGTGTTTTGTACTGACCTATGTCATCCTGTGACTTAGAATGCCTTAACCATCTGGAAATGCAGCCCGGTAGGTTTCAGCCTCATTTTACCCAGCTCCTATTTAAGATGGAGTTGCTCTGGTTCACACGCCTCTGACAGTTTTACTGATGTGTTTCAAGTGCATATATGAATGTACAGCCAGGAGTAAGAGAAAGAAGCATTATAGATTTTTAGTATCCTCCTGTTGCTGTTCACTAGGGGTACATATCTTAAGACTAGGAATCTGTAGAGCTATAACTTTAAAGAACTAATATTTAACTACCTTTCAATTAAAGTTAGTACAATGACTTTGCATAATACATACATAAAATAATTAGTGAAGATGGTTCTTAATTTAAAGGATGTTAAACAGCTTGTAGACATCTGGTAACAAGCTGAAATGGGTCATTCAAAATTTATCTAACTAAATTAAGGGGGAAAATTGTTTCTCCTCCCAGGTTGGCATGTCACAAGATAACTAAACCGACTTAGTAGGCTTGCCTGGGAATCCTTAGCTGTCAGTGGTGAATATGCAAAGGGCCAGCAAATTAAATCAACCTGCCAAACTGTCAATTTCAAGCCTCATGACTGCATGAAAATAGCATCACTGGAAGAAATCAAGCATTGCCTTCTTTTGGGTTTCCTGGCACCTATTCAAATACTCATGCAGTTGTGGCTAATTTTGCATGCAAATTTCAGTCAATAAGCTCAGAACAAGACCTCCCAAGATATTTCAAAGGATCTGACAGTATTTTTTCTGAATACCAAATCGACAGTAGTTGAAATTCAATCTCCATTTGCTAGTGCTTTACATATGCACAGTGTCCCCACCACAGAGCTAAGTTAATGAGAGCCTTACCTGCTTTCACTCACATCCTCCCAGCCGTCCTTGCTGAGGTTCTCAAACACATTGCTCATAACCTTGATGGAGTGATTGAGAACAGTGTGGTGACGACCCACAGAGCAATTTTTCTTGGCAGCTTTAAATTTAACCTTGGTCATAGTTGTCTTACAATCATATCGTCCAGATCTCACTTTCGTGGTAGCCGTCTCGGATTTAGCTTTGTCTGCTGACTGGTGTGATTTCTCCATTGGGTTGATCAGCTCTTCATTTTCATTTCTCAATGCATTAGCTTCTGCCACTTGTCTCTTCAGGAAAGTTACTTCTCTCTCCAGCTCACTGATTTTTACTTGAAGTTCAGTATTTTCTTTTTCTACATCTTTACTCCCCTTTATTATCTGTTCTAGCTCTTTTTCTCTGGTCTCAGTATCTTCTTGTTGCTGTTTTAAGAGGGATTTCAGAAAATCATTTTCTTTCATTAATTTTTTATTCCCTTCTTTTAATTTTCTCGACCTTTTCTCAAAAGATTTCAGCCGATTTTCCAACTCAATGACCTAAAGAGAAAAGTTTATTCTTTCAAGAATCCAAAACCATAATCTACTATACTTTATTATCATTTCTAACTTATGAAATAAAAATTACATTTAGCACAAGGACAAAACAAATCTAAAGTACTTGATTTCTAGATAATTCTAAGGCGGTATAGATGAATACATTCAAAAATGCAATAATATATCTGTTGAATAAAGGACAGATGGTAAAAGAAGGTAAAATTCTACACAGTGACAGAACTAAGTATGCTAATAAACTGCAGTGTCTTCTGAGATCATAAGTGCCGTGGCTATATATTCTATTCATTGTGGAAAAAATATTACAGAGAAAAATAACATACACAAAAAGGCAAAAAGTAGACACATAAACTGTATTAATAAATAAACTTTTTTCAATATTCAACAATCATGAAAAAGGAATGACAATACAAAGTAATCTACTGAGGCTGCTTTTTTCCTAAATTAGAAAAATGTAATTTTAGTAGTCATGTGGTCCTCAGATAAAGGAACAGTTTACCAAAATAATAAAGTCTAGCAATTTTAAATTACAATGATTTCAAGATTGCATATAAATTAAAATTTTACCATTTATTTCAATAAACAATGCTTGTGTTGTAGGACATAGCAATGGTAACATACACTTCCTAATCTTAAGGAATTTCAAAATCATTGGGAAAGACAGACATTTGCATAAATAAACCTAATAAAGGATATAATCTAAGTGTCATAAGTGTGGGCAATTAATTCCAATTCTTAAGTTCAAATATTTCATGGAGGAGTTGACTTACATTTAGATCTTATTAATAATAAGCATTATTGTTTGTAAAGTACATTCTACTATTTACAAAATAGTTTCAAAAACACGATCAACATGATCGCTTCTGGCCATCTCAAAACATGAGGTATGTGGAACTAACAATTATCTTTCCAGACAGGAAAAAGAGGTTCTGAAAACTTAAATTTCACAGAGGTAAACCTTTCTGGGATTGAACTGGGATCCAAATTCAGGATTTTGTGCCCCTCCCACTATTCAACAAGGCATATGAGAAAGAAGAATTACTCAGATATGTATGGAAAATGAACAAAGATTTGGACTCAAGAAAAAACTGGAGACAAGCAAAACAATCTAAATGACTGAAAAAGTATATGAACTCATTTTTACTTGTAAAACAAAATTCTTCAGAGAAACATGTTTGATACACTGACAACTCCAATGATCTGACTACTTTTGTCCCTCACAAAATTCATTATGTTGAAACCTGATCACTAGTGTGATGGCATGATGAGGTGGAGCCTTTGGAAGGTGATTGGATCATGAGGGTGGGGCCCTCATGAATGGGATTAGTGGTATTAAAAGAGACCTCAAGGTGAGGACACAGCAAGAAGGCACCATCTACGAACCAGAAAGAGAGATCTTACAAGACACTGAATCTTGGATCTTGGACAGTTGGATCTTGGACAACAAGTTTCTATTGTTTATAATCCTCTCAGTTTTAGTATTTTTTATAGCCAACTGAAGAGACTAAGACAATAACCAATGATTCAAAATAATAATATTCCAGAAATATACAAGATAAAACATACATATTCTTAACACTTTCCAGTTTACGAAACTTTACTTATAATAGTGAAGATGTAAATTGTTTCCTAAACATGAGTTTCAGTCATGTCTGATTTACATATCCTTCTATATTATCTTTTTTTTTTTTTTTAACGTTCAACCCCTTTCATTTAAATCAACATTAATTTACTAAGTGACTATACTATCCTGGGGCATGGGTATTTCTCAACACAGTATGAAGAATCTCACCTAATTTCAATCACTTCTATTCCATGGTATGATATATTAACCTACTATTGGACATATGTCCTTAAAGGACCTACTCATGACCTGGAATAAAGCTATCTGAAAATTTTTGTCTCAAACTATTGTAGACTTCTGCATATTTCTGTGAAAGAGATTGTATTGTTCCTTCTCAATGTAAACACTTTACTGGGGAGCTGATTAATGTGACAAAAAATACAGTGTTCAAGAAAAAAATCTATGCCAGAATCCTTTTCACTTTTTCCAAATCACTCTACTTCTAAATTTTATTGAAGGATTTTTAATCACTGCCCAAATCAGTATACTTTTCATAAATATATTTTAAAATACTTTTGCATATTAGATTCCAAAGGGGAGTGAGTAAAATATACTGTATTCTTTAAATACATATTTGATGCAAGTAAACAATTACACTTTCTTTGAGTCAAGATCTCACTTTATTGCCCAGGCTGGAGTGCAGTGGTCCGATCATGGTTCACTTCAGCCTTGACCTCCTGGGCTCAAGTGATCCTCCCACCTTAGCCTCCAAAGGAGCTGGGACCAGAGGCATGTACCATCACACCTGGCTAACTTTTTATTTTTTGTAGAGACAGGGTCTCATTGTGTTGCCTTGACTGGTCCACACTTTTTTTTAAAAAGTGACTTTGGTGGTACAAAAATATTAATAAGAAGCAGTGTGTTTTAGGGGAAATAGAATTTTGAATCAGGTCTATATCTCACTTCCAACTCTACTTGCTTTAGTTGGTAAAATATTAAAGGTATTTTACCTTTAGTTTCCTCATCTGTGAAATGAGGATAGTAATACCTATACCTTACAGCTTTGTTGGGAGTATTAAATGTGATCATAAACCATAATTCCTGACAGACAGTAAGTAGTAAACAATTTACTATCATTATCATTATTACTGTTTTCTATTACCATTCACCTTAACATCTATCTAATAAAACTGCTGTAACTAAAATATAATTACTTGTGATGAATATTCTGAATTAGCCATTAAATCAGCTGTATATTTCAATTCAATTAAAATATGTTACAAATAAATATAACTAATAAACATCTTAAATTTGAGATTCCAATTCTGGAAATTAGCATTTTTTTTCTTTTGACTAAAATCCACTTAAGTTTGGGGACAACTCATTAACATTTTACATACGTTGGGGCTCAGAATACAACACACCAAAATATGCCACTTTGGCTTGCCAAGTACCTTGAATTGAAGGTCACTGGAAGTGCCTCAGAAGCAAGACCTCCTGCCCTCCTGTCACCCGCCCCATTTTCTCCCATAAAGTAAGTCACATCAAACATAATTCCTCTTCCCTAAGGCAGGTCATACAAACTAGAACTCTTCTCCCCAAAAGCAAGCCGTAAAACCAAGAAAGGTAACTTTCTCCCTTCTCAGTTCTCCCTTGAAGACTTTCATTCCAGAGGGGTCCTGTCCCATACCCGGGAAGGAAGGAAGTCTACACAGAGGGCAAGAAGAATCTGAGCAGATAGGCCTTGCTTGGTTTGCCCCTCCTTAGCCTATTACCATAGACATACCCTTTTGTATAGATACATTTCTACATGGCTATCCTTTCTTTATTGAACCTAAGCGCATAAATAGACAGTTTTCTCTGGGTCTTTGTTTTTGAAGCCTCCTGTGGCACATAAAACTTTGATTAAATAAATGTTATGTATTTCTCGTGTTAAACTGCCTTTTATTATAGGAGTGTCAACTGTGGCCCTTATGATAGATGAGGAAAGATGCCACAACTTTCCACCTCTATATACATACCAATTGAAGATGTCTGTGGTTTTAAGGTCTGTTAACTGCATAATGTGAATGTATGTTTAATCATGAGAACTGGTCAAAATTATTTGAGTTTAAAATGGAGGACAAATAACAAAACAGAGACACTACTTCTAAACATTTTGAAAAGGGAAAATCCATAGCACTTATTAAAGTGTTATTCAAGGTATACTCAAAAATTGTTAAACTGATTTTAATCCTTCAAAAATAGAAAAGTAAATTTTAATACATATTTGAGAATGAAAGTCTGGGGAACTGTTAAAAGTATTCAATTTGTGGATTATAATTCAGCTCAAGCCCACGTTTTCTTATAGTATTAAACATTTAAAATAATATACCAAATAGATGGCTCTTTTCAGGCCAGGTGCAGTGGCTCATGCCTGTAATCCCAGCACTTTGAGAGGCTGGGACAGGCGGATTACTTGAACTCAGGAGTTCAAGACCAGCCTGGCCAACATGGTGAAACCCCACCTCTACAAAAAACACAAAAATTAGCCAGGCATGGTGGCACACGCCTGTAGTCCCAGTTACTTGGGAGACTGAGGCACGAGAATTGCTTGATCCTGGGACGCGGAGGTTGCAGTGAGCCAGCATTGCCCACTGCACTCCATCCTGGGCGACAGAGCAAGACCCTGTCCCCTCCCACCCCCCAAAAAAAGAGGCTCTTTCCAAAACTGAAATAAAATACCTGACATTATGAAGCTATGAAGAGTGTAGTTTGCTAGGTTTGCCATAACAAAGTATAACTGAGTAGGTGACTTAAACAACAGAAATTTATTTTCTCACATTCCTGGAGTCTAGAAGTCCAAGATCAAGGTGTCAGCAGGGTTGGTTTCTTCTGAGGCCTTTCTCCTTGGCTTGTAAATGGCTATTTTTCCCTGTGTCTTCACATGGACTTCCCTCTGTATTTGTCTGTATTCTAATTTCCTTTTTTTAAATAAAGACACCAGTCATGTTGAATTAGGGCTGACCCTAATAGCCTTATTTTAACTTAATTACCTCTTTAAGGACCCTATCTCCAAATGAATGTAAACATTCTGAGATAATACAGCTTAGGACTCTTAATATATATAAATGTGGGGGGTAGATCACAATTCTGCCAATAACAATGTGAAATGTTAATATATTATTTTTAAAATAATCTGCTCATATGTTTCACTTCTACTGCATACAAATATTGTTTTCACCTTATTACTGTTTTTTAAATTTATTTTGAGTGAGTTTCATATATAACCTTTTAAAATAATGAAACTCAAACATGAGGAATTAACTTGTGATTGATAAAACTACATTAGGTAAATATAAAAAATAGTATACTAATGAAAATAATTTATATTGGCTGTTCAGGTCTTAAAATGGATGTCTGGATCTACTATTGTAGCATTCATTTATGGCAGATGGAATGAAATATGGCTTTCTTTAGGGTTTCTACCCTAAGGCAAGAAAAAGCAGCATAGTATTACATATCCATAGATACAAAAATCATATAAAACCTGGCAAATAAAAATATTATTCTGAAAAAAAGATAATAAGCTAGTGTGAACTGTATGACATCCTACCTGGTAGTGCATAGATTAATTCAATTAATCATTTTACCTAAAGACAAATAAATGTAAGCATTTCTAGTTCTCTGTGTTACTATGTTAACTTGATATGTGTCATTCAGTAATAATGAGATGACAGCCTTTGTGACCTGACAAGTTGTTAGAAGTATGAACAATCACATCACCTGCTGTAAATCACTAGATTTCCTACAAGTCAATTCAGAGATGTAACGAAATATAAGCAACTATGTTAGTATTTTTGTTTATATATTTGTACATTTTCAGAGTTATCTAAGTATTAAGGTTTTGTAAAAAACTAAAATCAATCTAATGCAGCCAAATGACAATCACTTACAAGAACAAACTATTTAAAGATTATTTTCTTTATAACAAAGTGTTAATAATTAGATCCACTTAACTGAACTTGATAACAATGTATTTACTTATAAAAATACAAATTAAGTATAAAATTATAAAAGTAAATGTTAATATTTTAAAACGGTATTTTACTATTAATGATAGACATGTTATAACATGACTATAAGGTTTACATGGATGGTCTTACTAAAACATAAAAAGCTGTACTAAATTATATTGGTATAATTTTTTATCTAAAATGAGACAAGCCATGTACATTTTCATGTTTAACATTAAAACTATAAACATATTACCATTTTACTGAGGTAAAGCTATAACCATGCTCAGTGTTTTAGTTCAAATATTACAAATCTCTCTATTTGTGGAAGTATAGCAGTCTTATTAAAATATATTTTAAACTTAAACTGAGTTATAACTAACAAGCACATATAGTCTACATTTCTACAATTTCTATTTTTTTCATTGTCTCCATTTCACCTTTTGAAAATAATTTTAATCTACGTCAATGGAAGCACAAGTGTTTACACATTTATTTCACTAACATTGATTTTTTTTTTTTACCCCATTTTGGCAAGCCAATGATTTTGAATTATGAATTTAAATTAAGGATTCACACAAGGTTTACATTCATAAGCCCTCGTTTTAAAATATAATCCTTTACGTTAAAATTCAGATTTAACTTGCTCAGCTCAATATCTTAAAGATTAGACTACCTTCTGCAATGTCTGCTCCAACATTTCTTTTCCATTCTTCTCTGGAGTACTCCTCTTGACCTCATCATCTTCACCAGATCTAAAGAGCTGTTCTGGTAGAGAATAAATAATATATTATGATACCACGTGTGCTGCTGAAATACTGTCCTGTCATTTTAAGGAAAAGCGTTCTATGGTTTTTCAATTGTGAATAATCTAGGGTATTTTCTTGTCAAGTATTTGACCAGTAACTAAACAATGACCCTTTTCAAGATTTTTAGTCACACAATTAAGTATCTTTGTAGTGTCACTTTTTTTTTTTTTTTTTTTTTTTGCAGTGTAAGATTTTTCAAAAGTACAATAGATCTTCAGGTTAACAATGCTATACTTTTATTCCTATTTTCATTCTTTTGTAGACTATTCCCCCTTTGCCTTAAAAGCAGAATTCATTGCCTTTTTATCTACACAGTCACTACTAGTTTTGTTCTCTGGATCTTGTTCCCTGCCAGGAGGATCACAGTGATTGCTGAACAAAGCAAACAGTAACAGAATTAGGGTGGACTGAAATCGTAACACCCCCTACCACAACCTTTTTTTCAAGTGAAAGATCATGCACTGGGCAAGGTAAACCATACAAATAACTCTTCTAGAAATACTGTGACTTCATAACAAATAGAAAGCTAGGTATATGGGTGAGGTTATAGCTACAAATCATTCTTACACTAGCTATACATTTGACTACCAAAACCTTTTCAACCAAGCCAAAACCTACAAGTAACTTAACAACCTTAAAGAAAAAATGAAATAATAAAACTTCAGTTAATACTAAAACCAAAATATATCAAATCCTATAAATAACTTTTTTCTGCAATCTTTTACTTTGTATTCTTCTTTAGATAAATTACTATGACAAATTTTACTAACATTTTCTTAGTGAATTACTTTTGGAATATAACATTTCTTAAGGAATAAAAGGGGGACAAAAAAGAATATATAAAACTAAAAGGATATATATCTGTGTTAGCCTGAGATGATTTTGCTTTAAAGTATGCTTGGCTGCTGTAGGTCAGTATAAAATTTTGATTTCTCAACAAAGAAAAAAGAAAAGAATATTATTCTCTGGAGAGTAGAAATCCTCCTGGTATAAACAGTGACTAACAAGTTTGTTAGAGTGAATTAGGCATTTCTTTTGTCTTTGAAAAATGACATACCCAATTAAAACTTCTGTACTTATGAAATAAACAGAACACTATCCTAAGGATAATAAAAGCTAGGATAGGTAGAATTTGTCACCTGGGGAGTAAGTACCTTTACCTTGATAATAATCTATCAGTTCCTAAGTTTCTTCTTCTAGTCCCCTAACACCATGGTGCTGAATTCATTTACAACAATCTTTCAGCAATATAGAAATAATATGCAAATACAATTCATCCTTTGTAGTCATTTAAATATCTGATATACTTCTGAGTGAAATAATCTTAAAAATAATAGTTCTATATTCAAACAGCATGGGATGCCAACAATAGCTAAATACTTCCAATAAAATAAATGGTGAAGACTGATTTAAAAATGAATCTGTCTGCTGCTTATTTGCTCCTGGATGTGTGCAAGGTCCACTGGTGGATTGTCTAACCATGTTCACCTGTACTTATCTGCTGAAGTTTGTTTCTTCCCTTCACAGGTTTATACAGAACGCTCAAGAAGCTAAGCTCATGCCATGGAAAGAAATGAGGATCCAATTTTCTGGCCCTTGATTCTCTTTCTCTTCAAGGATCTCAGGATTTGGGAAATAAACCAAGAAGACCTAGTTAGAAATACACACTCCTATTTCTTTCCTATGGTAGACATGTGAGCATATGCTTCACTTTACTGGAGATTTAATTTCAATACTTTAGTTTTAAATGCTTTACATTCATTCTAATTTATATTCTTTCTCAGGAGTTCCTTCTCTCCATTTTTTCTTTTTTGCATTAACTTTTAATTTTGCTTACTCATAGTTATTTAAGCTTATTATATTCTATTTTCTACATTTTTTCTTTTAATCTTCTTGGCTTAAATAATATAAAGTTTTCTGCAATCTTTTACTTTGTATTCTTCTTTTAGACTCTTTTAATTAATTTAACAAATGATTTTAAAAATCTATTATCATTGTTTTTTCCCTGATCTTAATATGAAGCTTCGTACACAAACTTTCTTAAAGGTCTGTTTGTGATTATATCAATTTGAGAGATTTAGAAAGGAAAATAGTTATCAACTTATTGTATTGGCAATTTCCTAAAGAATACTGCTATTTTTATTTCACTTTTAGGAAAAGAAAATGAGAATCATAGTGGGTAGGTTTTACTTCAGAAGGTACTTGTGATACAATAAGAAACATATACAGTCGTTTCTGTTGCAGGGACCTTCCTGGGATACCTAAATCCAACCATGTTCACGTCCCTGATGTAGCATTTGCATATAACCTATGCACATCCTCCTGTATACTTTAAATAATCTCTATATTACTTAGAATAACTAATACAAAGTAAATGCTACATAAATATTGTTATACCATATTGTTTAGAGAATAACAAGATAAGTCTATACATGTTCAATACAGATACAATTCTTTTTCAAATATTTTAGATCTGCAGTTGGCTGAATCCAGGGATGTGGAACCCACGGATACAGAGGGCCCACTGTATTTGGATTTTGTCCCCAATTCCTGAAACATAGTTTCAAAAACCTTTGGAATTTCTTGAGTAATAGGAGCATCCTTTGTTATTACAAGCAAAGCATAACAAGCTCCTTTCAACCATATCAGAGTTTATGCTTAATAAGATGATTCCCGGTAAGCCCCCTAGATAGGTTCAAGATGAGGACTGGCTGCAAGAGGAGGCAACCGTGTGATTACATGGTTTTAACATCCAGCCCCACCACCAGGTCTCTGCAGAGGGAAGAGGAAATGGAGATTGAATTGAATCACCAACGGCCAATGATTGAATCAATGATGGCTACTTAATGGAAGCTCCATAAAAAACTCTATGGAGTTTGGAGAAATTCCAAGTTGGTAAACACATTGAGGTGCTGAAGATGGCATGCTCAGAAAGGACATGGAAGCTTCTTGTTCCTTCCTCCATACCATGAACTATGCAACTCTTCTATTTGGCTGTTTCTGAATAGTATCCTTTATAATAAATAAGCAATAGTAAATGGAAAACTTTTCTGAGCCATTCTAGCAAACTAACAAATCTGAGGAAGGACTCCTGGGAGCCCCCAATTTAAACTCGGTTGGTCAGAAATACAGGTGGAAATGTGGGACTTGTGATTGGGATCTAAAATGGGGGCAGTCTTGTGGGACAGAGTCCTTAATCTGTAGGGTCTGCACTAATTCTAAGTAGTTACAATTGAACTGACTTGCCCAACTGGAGTTTGGAGAAGCAAAGAGTTGGTTGTTGGGTGGAAGAAAAAACCTGTATAATTGGCGTCAGAAGTACTGTGAGTAAAAATAACTCTGAACACTGTTTCAGATAAGTGAATTGGGGATAAATAGGCAATAAATCAGCAAGACCTGCCATGAAAAAGTTTTTGGTTTTTGTGTTAATTAAAAATCGTTGCCTTAGGCAAGATAAAGTCAGATCAGCCAACTATAATTAGAATCCATCTCCTCTGGAAGTAACCATAAGCCAGTGAAAACTCAACTCCCATTTCTGATGAATGAAATGGCAAGAAATAAATCTTGTTTCTGATGAGTAGGAGATAATTTCATTCATTTGATATGACTGTTACACTTGGCACCTCTTTCTGGAGACCTAGACCATCTCCTTTGAGTTTACCTGGGCAGGAGGCCTGGGAAGAATCTATTCAATCAGTAAAAGTTCAAAGACAAGTAGTCCATTTTTGTTATCAGCCACAAATATTCTAAAAAGGAAGTTACCAGGACAATGTAAGTATCTTTTTCTAGGACGAGAGGTAGGAAAACAGAGGGATAAGTAGGTTTTGTGGGGTTTTTTTTTTTTTTCATTTTATTTACTGTAAATTATACCCAATAAATAGGCTTCCTTGCCTTAAAAATAAAATGTCTTTAAGCTGGGGACTTGCTGGACTTGATCCTATTAGCTCACTGGATGAATCAGGGGAATTTGAACCTGCTGTCTTTAATTCCTCTAGCTAGCTTGAAAGCCATGTGTAACACTCCCTTTTTATTTTATGGTATTCCTTAAGCCCATACTTTTAAAATATTTTAGACTGTTTATTTTCTACTTCCGAGTGCTTCATTATATTTTAATTTCTATCTTTATATTTAAATGAATTAGTTTTGTGAAGTTTAACACTGTAATTGTGTTTCTGATTTCATATAAATTTCCTGTTACAAGCTGGGCATGGTGGCTCACGCCTGTAATCCCAGCACTTTGGGAGGCCAAGGCAGGCGGATCATGAGGTCAGGAGATCGAGACCATCCTGGTTAACACGGTGAAACCCCGTCTCTACTGAAAATACAAAAGAATTAGCCAGGCATGGTGGCGGTCGCCTGTAGTCCCAGCTACTCGGGAGGCTGAGGCAGGAGAATGGTGTGAACCCGGGAGGCGGAGCTTGCAGTGGCCCGAGATCACCCCACAGCCCTCCAGCATGGGCGACAGAGCAAGACTCTGTCCCCCCAACCAAAAAGAAAAGAAAGAAAATTTCATGTTACGAATTACTTCTTGCAATTAACTTTTGTTTCAATTTACTTTAATATTTCCTCTATATTCTTAATACTCCTTTGGCTTGTTTTAAAAATAATTTTTTAATTTTAAAATTCCCATTTTTTTTTTAAGACAGGGTCCTGCTGTATCACCCAGGCTGGAGTGCAGTGACACGATCTCGGATCACTGTAACCTCCACCTCCAGGGTTCAAGTGATCCTCCAGCCTCAGCACCCCAAGTAGCTGGGGGTACAGGTGTGTACCACCACACCCAACTTTTTTTTTTTTTCCGGTAGAGACAGGGTTGCCCAGGCTGGTCTCAAATTCCTGGATTCAAACAATTCACCTGCCTCAACCTCTCAAAATTTTGGGATTACAGTGTGAGCCACCAGTGCCATGTTGGTAACAACTACAAAGAAGCATGACTTTAAGCATAACAGAAGCAACCAAAAACTGTATAAATCATTTATATAGATATATTTGTGTGTGTATATACATATACAATGCATATGTTTTATATATTATACATATATTTATATATGTTGAGGGTACAAAAAAAGATAACAGAAAAAGGCTTTATATAGAGGTCACACCCCAGTTCTATTGTTAAAAATGAGGAGGTGTTTTCTACATGGAACCGACAAGAAAGGAATACAGTACTGTGCACACTGGTCCAGAGGTATTAAACGCTAAAGCACTTTGGGGTTTTATTTTGCTGATATTTCAGTTCCAGGGAGGAAAAAATAATGCTAAACATATGAAAGATAAGGCTAATGAGGTAGGCAGGAGCTAGTTTTCAGTGGAATAAAGGAATTTGGGCTTTATTTTGTTATTAGCAGGAAGTCACTAAATAAGAGAATAATATAAGATCAGAAATATTAACATAACAAGAGTAGGGCTGGAAGGAATGCCCTTATGCTAGATTGGATAGCAATTATAAGTAGCATAAAATGAAACTGCAGTCTGACCTTCCTTTCTTTATAAAATATACTGCATGGGTTTAGAACAGTTTTTGTTATTCTCCTTAAATGTTTAGGTACTAGGTATATGCTCAATAGATTAATGACTGTGCATTAAATTATGGTCACAAAGAATTAGTTAATATTAATCATTCCAAGAAGTAAATATTTCAACATTTTTACTGCTGTTGAAAAGTTTTTGGCTTTATTGGAGAAAACCTGAATATGCCTAAAAGGTTTTCCTTTTTGTTCCCAATATGTTCCCTTGATTTGGCTCTAAGTTAAAGTAGGATGACCATTTCTGAAGGCTTGATTTTTTGGTCATGTTCTTTTTGGTATGTATCCAACACAATCTATTCTCAATAGTAAGTACATTTGAGTTACTTGCCAGAAATCTGGAACTTAAATTGTATGCTGCCCAGCTATTATGAGAGTCTGTACTTTTTTAAATTAACATTTAATAAGGACAATCTGAAATTTGCAGTCCATTTACTCCATTCTAGATGCTTTATTTCTGGATTGGGTCAGACTACCTAGAAAACCATATGCTCGTAACGTACACTAACAGCTCCAGCATACTTTTGCCCACTGGCCTATGATTTTATATCATACTATGGTAGATTATTACTCAGCAAATGCTTACTTCTTTCATGGATACCTTCATGGATAGAGTACAGATCCCTGCTCCATTAATGTTGAGTTTGGCCATGTGATTTGCTTGGACTAGGGAAACATGGGTATAAATGACAGCATACTTGTTATGAGCCTAGAACTTAAGAAATTGTATGCTTCTGATCACCCCTTGGAAATTTCCAATATTTGCCTTGAAAAGAACTCGGTCAGGTAGTCACTGCCCCTTCAGCCTGGAACTGAGATTAAGAAATATGGAGCAGACCTAAATCCAATATTGCCTCAAGGTGAAGCACTCCAGCCAACCAACAGACCTGCAGCCTGCAGCACAGTTATTCCAGCTGATAGACTCATGAGCAAGAACTAAATGTTTGTTACTGCATGCTAGTGAGATTTTGTGGTTGTTTATTCTGCAGCAAAAGCTGATGGGATACAGAAATTGGTAATTTTAAGTGGGGTGCTGCTATGATAAAAAGCTAAATTATGTGGCATTGATTTTGGGACTGGGTGGAAGGCGGCAAAATATATGTTACAGGATGCTGAGAAAATGGCGACCCATGTTATGTCGTTACAAAACATTTAGAAAACTGCCACCTGGCATAACCTGGAAGGCAAAAAATGTACCTAATAACCTAATAAATTTTACACTGAGTGAGGAGATGTCAGCGCAGAATGCTGATAGTATGAGTTTGGTTATTGCTGGCTGCACTTGACTAGCTACTCTAAGAAAGATCCGAGCTCAGAAAGGCACTGGCCATTGAAATATGGGAAGTGTTTAAGTTCCAGTACTTTCAGAGTTGGAAAATGAAATTGCTTGTCACCATATAAAAGGAGTGGACACTGAATCACTGGCAGCATAAAGACCAAATCTCAGATGTTGACATTAAAACATGGCTCAGGATTTGGCTATCATGCCTGTTGCTAATAATTTGTGAAAGGAATAATGCAAGGCCTGGTAGACTTTGGGTAAAGGCCTAAAATACTCCCCCAACCCTCCATAGAAACTAACACTGACAGTATGAATTGTTGTTGGCTGTATTTAATAAGATGACTTGCTTTAGCCAAAGAAATCTTGGGTGGAGGTTACAGTGTGCCAGTTCCAAACACAGGCAAAACAAGCTCTTCATGTTTATACTTGTTGCACTGTGTTCAAGAATCAGACACATGGAGCAGAAGTGGAATTAACTTGCAGCCTGAAACAGAGCTGGACCAGAAAACCTGCAGCAGTAAGAGCTGCTTCAGCCAACACACAGACCCATAAGCAATAAATAAATACTTGCTATTGTTTATGAAAGAGTTTTCCCATTTGCTTGTTTCTTGCATTGTCTGATACACAAGCCCTCAACTTTCAATGACAAACATGGTAAGAAACGGTTTTGTGAACATACTCATGCACTTGTGACTCAGTAAAGACTGAGAAATCTAGCTCCTGGCCAAAACTTACATGTGATTCATCAGGCCTGACCATAGGTGATTACCAAAGTTTTACCTGGCACACCTCATGGGGCAAACCAGACTTGTAGGTCAATGGACTGCAGTCTCTGAAGGGAGTTACACTTAAGGACACAGGTTCCCCTGGTCAAGGACACTAGTTTCCCTGGCCAATCACACTCTTACACATATCTGTATCTCTACCATAGATGTCTTGATATGGAGGCATTTTTATTGGGGGCTTTGGCTGAGGTTTGCTTAGGTGTCTCTGCAGAAACCTCCTTAGAAGACCGGGAGGAGGCAGTAAACTTGAAGATATTTGTTCTAATTCTGACTTTATACTTTTCCTCTCCCAGCCATCTTCCCACACCCTCCCCCCATGCCTCAGGTCTATCAGATGGCAAGAACCTTTTGCTTGAGGATCCACTGGCAGTGAGACAACCCTCATTTCTATGTGGATCCACTTGACGCATGGGGGAAAATAAAATATGGGGAGCTGGCACTTTCTCCCCTTTAGCCTCTTGCTTAAACTATCTCAGTAATTAATTAAAGGTGGCTGTAACTTTCATTTTGGTTTGTTCTCTTAGAGCAGCTATTCATACACCTGGCATTTCGGCTCTCTCTAGTTCAGCTAAGCTCTTGACAGAGGTATTGTGGGATTGTATTAAAGACTCATTATACTATAAATTGCAATTTTCAGTAAAGAGAAATCTAGCATGGTAGGGGCTTAAGGTATTCATTTGGGAAGCCTAGAGGAGATTGAACTCATTTGAGGGAACAGGCACGGAGTTTTTTTGGATGACATGCTTAGCTTTTAAGATACTTGTAAAAGCAGCCAGAAGGAAACAGGTGTCAGAAAATAGGAAATATACATTTGGAACATGGAAAGAGTTTTGGGATTTAATCCAGAGAAAACATGTTCAATAAAAAGAAAAGAAAGTTAGAGGGACCAGATTTTCCCTTCTATATGGAGCAACTAAAAACTAGAAAAAAATATATGAAAAATGGTTTTTAGATATTGGGCATCAGACAATGTCATCTCTGGAGAGGGCAACAAATAAGGTGAGTTCTATGATTATCCCAGCTTACTACTTACAGAGAGCTTCCAAGCTACAGCACAGAAACAGGAAACCTAAATGGAGTCCAGTAATCTTCCTAAATTAAGGAGACATACCCTGGGTTCCAGCGAGGTCAAGGGAGCTAGAGTTTGCAGGGCAAAGTGTCATAGAGGAAAGATCTACTCAGATACAGGGAGATCTCTGAAGATCTACAGACCTGAGGACCTTGTCTTCAGCCAAGTACTAATCAGCACATGCATTTAAGGAAACTACCCAAGTATAAGACAGAAAAAAAAAAAAAATCCAAAAGGATTAGAGAAAACTTAGAGGAAACAAACTGCAAAGCTCATACAGTTGTAGTGGTAGTTTATGCTCTGACTAGCCGAGGGATAAAAGGGGGGCACATTATATAAAGGTGAACAAAGTAAGAATGACAGCAGAATTCTTATCAGAAACAATTCACATTAGAAGATAGTGGAGTAATTAACTGCTAAAGAAAAAAAAAATCTGTCAATGTAGCATTCTATACTTACTGAAAATACCTTTCAAAATGAAGAAAAAATAGGGATATTTTTTCAGGTGTATGACAGCTGAAAGAATTTCACTACCAGCAGATGTGCACTCTAAGAAATATTAAAGGAAGTCCTTCAGGCAGAAAGAAGATAACACCAGATGGAAATACGGATCTATAGAAAGGAATGAAGAGCAGCAGAAATGGTTCTCAGCAAAAAACACAGAGAACTACCAGGCCTGGTAGTTCCAACACTCTCTGCTGAAGCCAGACAACAATTTAAAACCCTGGGTCACCCCTTCTAGAATAGAAAACACTCTGTAGTTGGTGGAGCAAAGTGTACATTTAACAAAATACAGACTTTGAATCCAAATTGAAAAAGAAAAGCCACAAAGGAAGAAAAGAATTTACCAAAAATCTGAATTTAATAAAATACAAGCTCAGAAAATAGTAAAACATCCAAAAATAAGAATTTGAAGAATTGAGGCATTAAACTGAGAACAACAAGAATAACAAAGAACATTATTACAGATTAAAAAGAAATGTAAGAAAGAACAAAAGAAGGCCAGGCGCAGCGGGGCTCCCACCTGTAATCCCAGCACTTTGGGAGGTCAAGGCAGGCAGATCACGAGGTCAGGAGATCGAGATCATCCTGACCAACGTGGTGAAACCCTGTCTCTACTAAAAAATACAAAAATTAGCTGGGCGTGATGGTGCATGCTTGTAATCCTAGCTAGGTGGGAGGCTGAGGCAGGAGAATTGCTTGAACCAGGGAGTCGGAGGTTGCAATGAGCCAAGATCGTGCCACTGTGTTCCAGCCTGGTGACAGAGCGAGACTCCATCTCAAAAACAGAACAAAAGAAAAATAAAACATGGCTAAAAATTGAATTACTGATGAAGGAAGGTCTTGAGATAAAATGAATGCAGAAGAAAAAGAAAAAAGATTAAAGAATTGTTAAGAAAATAGATATGAAGGCCGGACAAAAAAAAAAAATCTAACATAAAGACAACTTCCTTGAATTAGAGTATAAAAAGTGGAATAGAAAAGTATGCAAAAATATATGCAAAAGAGAAATCCTTGGAACAAAGTAATATTTTAAATGCATAGGTATTTCAGGAAAATGTGATCTAGAACAAATTATATTGACATATTCTATTTAAGTTTTTGAATATCAAGTTGAAAAAAGTAAATTTTCAGGCATCCACCTAGCAAAGGCAAGCCATATCCACAGCAGAGGGTGATAAAGGGGAGGTTGGGGAAATCAGACACCTCTCCGTAACACATCCTCACAGCAACCACCGATTCTATAAATGAGTAACATCTAGAAAGTTCTAAGGAAAAAAGGATGTAACCCAATAAAATTATACCCAGCCCATTTAATCCCTGTTGAATCATACTCTCAAACATCTAGGTTCTTACAAATATGGCTATTTTCATTCCTTCTTGAAAAAATGCCTTTTTTTTTTTTTTTTTTTTTTTTTGAGATAGAGTCTTGCTCTTTCACCCAGGCTGGGGTGAAGTGGCTCCCAGGCTGCAATGCAATGACGCAATATCGGCTCACTGCAACCTCTGCCCCCTGGGTTCAAGGGACTATCCAGTCTCAGACTCCTGGATAGCTGGGATTACAGGCGCACAACACTACGCCTGGCTAATTTTTGTATTTTTAGTAGAGATGGGGTTTCGCCATGTTGACCAGGTTGGTCTCGAACTCCTGACCTCAGGTGATCCACCTGCCTCGGCCTCCCAAAGTGCTAGGATTACAGGCGTGAGCCACCTCGCCTGGTAATACTTTCAATTTTATCTGGCTAACCAAGAAATATATGAAAATAAACAATTCATAAATAGAAAAGCCATGGCTTTTAAAAATGTGATGAGTACCGAATTCGTTATATTGAGAGACAAGACTTTAAAGCTGAGGAAATTATTCTTGTAATATATAAAGTTATAGACTTTGGTAAAATTTTTACAAAGAAATTGAATGAACAAAACTCAAGATGTAGAGGAAACAAAAAACTTTTACAAACAAGTTTTGTAAAAATGCTGGGTTTTCCATCTTGCATAGCAAGGTGTCAATTTCTTTTTGTAACCTTTCTTTTAATCTTAAAGAAATTAATTGTTTTGAAGCAGAGAAAACATTTATTTAAAGTTTAACACCTCATTTACATTTACTTCTGTTTCTCTTCATTTAGTTGGCTCCAAATAAATATAATAAATGTAAATCTCTTTTTCAAAAATATGACACTCTTTTTATATAATTAATCTACCCATCTAGTCTTCTCTGTATCTGGCCATTAAGAGATGGTTATATGATAATATTAAAAATTTTTATCTCTAACATGTGAACTAGTTTTTTCTTTGCTTTCTTCTTTTTATTCTTTCTTACTGCTTGAATGTAAGTATGTATAACTTTTCAAAAAACAATAAAGTCATTGGTTTTGAAAAGTAAACCAAGGATAAAGTCTTAGCAAACTCTAATTACTAAGAGGTAAATGAAAAGATGCTCCACTGAAAGAGACAGGAAGATAACAGCAAGAGCAGGACATAAAATATGACAATGTGATTCAGAAGTTGATAAAGAGATAAGCTTGAAATATGATGAAAATTAAAGGTGTTAAATGGAGGGGTTCAAATATTGGCCTTAAAAACTTACCAGTAACCTGAGCGTGAGCAATTGGAGCAACAAGAGTAATTGGGACAAAAGCCAAGTGAGGGGTATATGAAAACTAATTATTAAGTATAAATTGTCAAAACCTGCCACATTCTACAGTGGTTAGAATGCAGCAAGTTAAACAACAAAAAATCCTGTCATATCAATCTCTAATTTTTCTAATGAGGTACTGAAGTTACATATGAAATACAGTTATCTTTAATAAAGAGATAATCCTCTTGCAATTTGAGCAGTGAGACATTCCCCGTTACTGGCCATATTTAAGCTAGCTGTCAGGGAGGTTGCAGATCTGAAGATCTCCAAGTTTCCTTCTAACTCTAAGATTTTGATTCCAGGAAAACAGATGAGAGTTAAATGATTTCCCCAAAAATGTAATGCCTAACCAAAATGTTAGCGAATTATTGATACTGAGCATAACACTATAGTACCTACAAAACTGTAAACAAACAAAACTACGAAAACTTTATCAATGAATAATAAAAATGAGTACCATTTATCCTTATAAAATATCTCTAGAATTTTTGTGTGTGGGGACATGGTAGATGTATCTATAGGGTAGATGACATGTGAAACACACAGGCAATGCATAATAATCATATCAGGGTAAATGGGGCATCCATCACCTCAAGCACTTAACTTTTACATTACAGACAATCCAACAATTAACTTATTTTTTTAATACAGTCACCCTATCATGCTAGCAAATACCAGGTCTTATTTGTTCTTTCCAACTATTTTTTTTGTAATCCATTAATTATTCCCACTTCCTCCAACTACCCTTCCCAGGCTCTGGTGACCATCCTTCTACTCTCTAACTCCATGAGTTCAATTGTTTTAATTTTTAGCTCCCACCAATAAGTGAGAACATGTAAAGTTTGTCTTTCTGTACCTGGCTTATTTCACTTAACACAACGACCTCCAATTTCATTCATGTTGTTGCAAATGACAGGATTTCAATTCTTTTATGGCTGAATAGTACACCATTGTGTGTTTGCACCACATTTGTTTTATCCATTCATCTGTTGATGAACATTTGGGTTGCTTCCAAATTTTGGCTATTATGAATAATGCTAAAATAAACATGGAAATGCAGATATCTCTTCAATATACTGATTTCCTTTCTTTTGGGTACATACCTAGCAGTGTGATAGCTAGATCATATCACAGTTCTATTTCCATTTTTTTTTTTTTCTCCCTGAGACGGAGTCTCACTCTGTCACCCAGGCTGGAGTGCAATGGCACAATCTTGGCTCAGGACAACCTCCGACTCCTGGGTTCAAGTGATTCTCCTGTCTCAGCCTCCAAAGTAACTGGGATTACAGGTGTGTGCGCCACCACACCCCTCTAATTTTGTATTTTTGGGAGAGACGGAGTTTCACCATGTTGGCCAGGCTGGTCTCAAACTCCTGACTTCAAGTGATCCACCCACCTCAGCCTCCCAAAGTGTGGGATTATAGGTGTGAGCCACTGCACCCAGCCTATTTCTAATTGTTAGAGTCACTTCCAAACTGTTCTCCATAGTAGTTGTACTAATTTACATTCCTACCAACAATGTATGAGAGTTCCCTTTTTACCCACATCTTTATCAGCATTTGTTATTGCCTGTCTTGTGGATAAGAGCCATTCAGGCTGGGATGAGATGATATCTCATGTTAGTTTTGATTTTTATTCTCTGATGATCAATAATGTTGAGCATATTTCCATATATCTATTTGCAAATGGTATGTCTTCTTTTGAGAAAAGTCTACTCATAGCTTTGGCCCATTTTTTAATTGGATTATTAATTTTTTTCCTACAGAGTGGTTTTTAGCTGCTTATATATTCTGGTTATTAATCCTTTGTTAGATGGGTAGTTTGCAAATATTGTCTCCTACTCTGTGAGTTTTCTCTTTGATTTGTTGATTGTTCCCTTGCTGTCCAGAAGCTTTTCAGCTTGATGTAATCCCATATGTTCATTTTTGCTTTGGTTGCCTGTGCTTGTAGGATATTACTCAAAAGATCCTTGCTCAGTCCAACATCCTGGAGACTTTCCCCAATGTTTTCTTTTAGTAGTTTCATAGTTTGAAGTCTGAGATTTAAGTGTTTAATCCATTGTGATTTAATTTTTGCATATGGCAAGAGATAGGGAACTAGTTTCATTCTTATGCCCATGGATATCTAGTTTTCCCAGCAGAATTTATTGAAGAGACTGTTCTTTTCCCAATGCATGTTCTTGGCAACTCCATCAACAATTAGTTTATATGGATGTACGAATATATTTCTGAGTTGTCTGTGAGGTTCCATTGGTCTATGTGTCAATTTTCATGCTGTTTTAGTTACTACAGCTTTATAGTACAATTTAATTTAAGAAATGTGATTCCTCTACTTTTGTTCTTTTTGCTTACAATAGCTTTGGCTATTCTGGGTCTCTTCTATTCTATATAAATTTTAGG